>NC_064425.1:14291666-14595833 GCF_023375975.1 Astyanax mexicanus | reverse complement strand
TTCTAGTGTAAGAATATTGTCCTCTAAATGAAAATATAAGAGTGGGCTCTTTAATTCCTGAGCACTAAGAGCTGCCAGACAACCCCATCAGCTGATAACAGTCCTCCAGTCCTCCCTGTAGTGATCCTCCAGTCCCTGAGACCCATCTGCTATTTGAAATCTATTTATCAATAACCATTTCCTTTGCAGTCTGTCAGTGCTCCTCAATTTATCCCTCAGCCAGCCCAGCATCTCAATGTGAACATTCCTCTCACACACGCTGCATGCTATTCAAATGGGGTGATTACGTGTGTTGCCTGTGTTCCCAAGACAAATTATGGAATGCAAAGCAATTTGGAGCTCATTGGATCCATACAGTACTTATCATAATCATGCACTGCTCACACAGATTCTATAACAGTTCTGTTAATAAAGGAGCATGTTCAATAATGTTTTTCATCTTATTCTTTAAAAAACATTGGTTCAACTTTAACATAATACTGTATGAAAAGGGTCAGGTCAGGTATACTATATACTATACTATATTATACTATACTATACTATACTGTACTATACTATACTATTACATGCTATACTATTACATGCTATTACAAACTATGCTATACTATTACATACTATACTATTACATAATATTACATACTATACTATTACCTACTATACTATTACATACTATAGTATACTATACTATACTATTACATACTATACTATTACATACTATAGTATACTATACTATACTATTACATACTATACTATTACATACTATAGTATACTATACTATACTATTACATACTATACTATTACATACTATAGTATACTAAACTATACTATTACATACTATACTATGCAGTGCTATTACAAACTATGCTATACTACTGCATACTATAGTATACTATACTAGTACATACTATACTATGCAATGCTATTACAAACTTTGCTATACTATTACATACTACAGCATGCTATACTATTACATACTATAGTATACTATACTATACTATTACATACTATTAGATACTATAGTACACTATACTATACTATTACATACTATACTATTAGATACTATACTATACTATACTATTACATACTATAGTATACTATACTATTACATACTATAATATACTATACTATTACATACCAGACTATACTATTACATACTATACTATGCAGTGCTATTACAAACTATACTATACTACTGCATACTATAGTATACTATACTATTACATACTATACTATGCAATGCTATTACAAACTTTGCTATACTATTACATACTACAGCATACTATACTATTACATACTATAGTATACTATACTATACTATTACATACTATTATATACTATAGTACACTATACTATACTATTACATACTATACTATTAGATACTATACTATACTATTACATACTATAGTATACTATACTATTACATACTATAATATACTATACTATTACATACCAGACTAAACTATTACATACTATACTATTACAAACTATTCTACACTATACTTTACTATACTACACTATGCTTTACCATTACATATTATACTACACTATAACATACTACATTATACTATAACATGCTATTACTTACTATACTTTACTATACTACACAATACAACACTACTATATTGTACTATACTATAATACATGACACTACTATGCTATTACATACTATACTATACTATACTACATGACTCTACTATTCAATGCTATACTATACTATATTATATAACACTGTACTACATATAGTCCTAGTTTTCCAGTTCTCTCTATATTTCCTGTGCCAATTTTTTGTGTTTTGACCCAAGTTCTGTTTAAATGTTTTCATGTTTCATATTTCATTAAGAGGTGTCTTGAGACGGGTTCCGGATCTTTATCTTTGGAATAATTGTTTGTAAACTAACTCTGTAGTTCCATCCAAGTTTTTAGATCTGCCATTCCAATACAACATTAACGCTCTATTTAAATCCAAATGAAAAATTAAAAAGCATTTATTTACAAACACATAAAGGTGCGCTGACTGGATGCTGAAAAGCTAATAATAGTGGCCATCATAACCACACTCAAAAAGTGACTGGTTGTGAGTATGTACTGTATCTTAAATATTTGAGAATACAGGTGAAGTGAGTTAGAATTCAGGTGATGATGATCTGAGAAAATGTTCACGATTTGAGGATTATTGAGTCATTAAGTCAGAATGCTGGGAATTCAGGGACATGTACTGAAGGGATTCATCAGAGGCTAAACCTGTGACAGCATGAGCAATTAAAGGACACTAAATTGTTGTAAAATGTACCAAAAATCATTCTTCTATTGTTATAGATCGAATAACCCTTTTCAGCATTCTACACAAGCCCTGCTTATTTTGCTAGGAGTGCAAAATAAGCAATAGTAGCTCATTCTAAGTGTTAATATGTGCAGTTATTGAAAAATAACACTTGCTCATTTATTAAAAACTTGTGTTTCAAAAGCTGTGCATTCCTCAGAATGGTGGGCGGTGCATTTCAGTCATCCTCTGCAGAGTAATCCTCGAGAATTTCATAATTTCCTATTTAAACTGATACTAAATATAAGACTCTGCCACGGTAATAGCAATCTCATGCAAAATCCGAGCGACTCTAAAGCTTCTCCTGGGGTGAGGGCAGAGGCACTGGTAATTGTTGTGAATGAGACCTCATCAACGTGATAAGAGCCGCTGTCCTGGTGTACACTTTTTTTTTACTGTGGTCGGGGTTGAAGGCTCGTATGAGAAACTGCAATTAAGATTAAAGTTATGAGGGGAAGTAGCTGTGTAATTAGTGGTTGCATTAGTGGCCGGGGTGAACAGGGAAGGCGGGGGCGGTGTTAATAGCACCTCTGTTTCAGCCCAGGTTATCAGACTGAGCGAAAGGTTAGAATGCGAGTTCAGCTGTTGAAGGGTTGATGGTGGAGGGCGGTGGTGGTGGTGGTGAAGGAAAGGGGAGGGGTCTAGGAAATTAACAGCGCTGAAACATGCTGAGAAAATTAGTTTGAAATCCGTGTGCCAGCACAAAATGACTAATAATGTGCGACAAAATCAATTAATGAGAAAGAGAGAAGAGTGTGTGTGTGTGTGTGGGAGGGGGGGGTTGGGGGAATAGTGGTAGGGGAGGGTTTGGGAAAGGTATGAGAAGCAGACATCACTTCCAAAACATCGTAAATTCATTTCGTTCAAAAATTTAGCTACATAATTTAAAAAAACACCAGCTGCTCTTAACATTGTGTAAACATTTTTTTTACAGAACCATTACACTCACTGACTGACAAAAAAAAAAAAAACTTCCCATGCTGCCCTATAAAAACATACCTTGTAAGCTACATTTGGGTAGTGTACCTCTTGGTGAGAGACCACAGACTGCTGAACATGATTTTAAGAAGGTATAGAAGACATGGAGGCCTTGTGTTGAGTGCTTTAATCCTGCCATCAAACCTATTTAAACTGCTTGAATTTTTGCACCAGGAGTGCAGGCATAAAGTTGTCCAAAAGCAGTGTGTAAGACTGATGGAGGAGAACATGCCAAGATGCATGAAAACTGCGATTAAAAACCAGGCTTATTCCACTTTATATGTATTTTTATTTTAAAAAATTGGGAGAAATGTTGTCCGTAGTTTATAGAATAAAACAACAATGTTCATTTTACTCAAACGTATACCTATATATAGCAAAATCAGAGAAACTGATTCAGAAACTGAAGTGACCAAAGCTGCATCTTGGCATGTTCTCCTCCACCAGTCTTACACACTGCTTTTGGATAACTCTATGCCTTTACTCTTGGTGCAAAAAATTCAAGCAGTTCAGTTTGGTTTGATGGCTTGTGATCATCCATCTTCCTCTTGATCATATTCTTATATTCCAGAGGTTTTTAATTTGGTAAAATTCTGGATTGGAAACTCATCATTTTTAAGTGGTCTCTGATTTGTTTTCAGAGCTGTAAGTGTAACTTCATTCAATTATTTTTTCTTTTTATGACAGAAAGAAAATACCATCATAGATCAGAGTACATGGCAGGGGCTGGAAAGATTTCACAGATTCTCAAGATGGAGTGACTGGTGAAATAAACTTGGAGTGTTTACACTCTAATGGTTGCCTAAGGAGGTCAATTTCAAATGGCAACAGCGTTTTGTGTGGAATCATTTATCTACATTACATGATGCACAGCATTAGGCTGAGTTACGCACTCCACCCACAAAATGAAACAGGGCCGCTTGAATCTCCTGTTTTGTGCAGAAGAACAGGAGAGGAGGTTTATTTCCTGTGGTTGAGTGTGAACGCGTGTTAGCATGCAGAAGCGTAGTCAGGCTGTCCGCTGGAAAACACTATAATGTCTTTATTGATGTTATTCACTCTGTCTACTTGTGTATGCAGAGAGACATGGTTTGTTACTCTATCATTACATGCGCAGTAAAATGCTTATTGACCCTATCTTGCCAAAACCCAATACTGCATATATTACTGCATATATATTGCACATATGTGATGATCAATAATTTTGACCTTTTGAGTTTTTTCACTTGACTTACAATTTTAGATATTTTTATATTTTTAATAAAACCAGTTATTTGTTACAGTAAGTTAGTTTTTCTTATTTTAAAATGTTCTACATTGTAGATTAATACTTACGGAGCCCCTGAAGGGACATGGTGTATTTTATTTTACGTAAAAAGTGGTAAGCACCACATACTAAGTGGTGAGCATCAGATAGTAAGTGGTGAGAACCACATACTAAATGGTGAGCATCACTTACTAACTGGTGAGCACCAGATAAAAATAGCTAGCAAGCTATGGTGTAAACTGACAGATGTTTCACAGTGAAATAAAGTTGTAAGCTAACTAGTTAGCTATGTTAGCTTACACTATCTATTTTATTTCAGTGGGGAATGTTTTAGCTAACATTAGCTAGGATAGCTAATGCCAGGATGACAGAGTCTTTTGTGGTTTTATAGTTAATTGAGGAAGATTATGTTAATTAAGCAATAATACACGAGAGCGAGTACCAATATTACGCGTTCTAGCACGAACCTCGTGTGTATTATTGCAATTATACCACAGTTCCATTATCTCTGTTTTTTGAAAGATTTTCAGTTAAAGAGGAGGAAAAAATACGATCTGTTTGGCAAAGCCTCATTTATCTAACAGTACATAACAATATTTGCACATTGCTCGATCTTTTGTACATTTTCCTGAGGCAATAATGCACTGACATGACAATTATCATGGAGCAAGAACTACATGCTCTTGTTGCGGTATGCAATCAAATACAAATACAGCAGTGCTCCAAAATACATAACATACAAATCAATAAGCAGGGGTCCATATAGGGTATATATATACCCTATATGCCAGAAAACTTTAAGGCAGTTGTGGATTAAAGGTTAGATAATTTAAGTAAGCTTGAGACTGAAATCTGATGGCTAGACCCAATAGATCTCGCAGAACACAGAGTTCAGTCTAAACATGGAGAAACAGCTTTTATTATGTTTTTTTTTATTATGCTGCATATATAACTGGAACAGACTAGCAGAAAGTCTTAGAAATGCCCCAAATGGAGAATGGTTAAATCCAGGTTAAAGGCTATGCGATGCGACTATGATCGGGAGATCCCTGGTTCGAATCCCGTTCACGTAGCTTGCCATCAGCTGCCGGAAACCTGAGAGAGCACAATTGGCCTTTCTCCCTGGGTGGGTAAATGGCGCTCTCTCCTCACATCATTAAAGGGTGATGTCTATCAGCACGAGGCGTCTGTGAGCTGATGTATCGGAATCGAGTCGCTGCGATTTCCTCCAAGTGCGCCGTGATGTTACTTAGCAATGCTGCATCAGCAGCAGTTTGAAAAGAAGCATGACTGACTTCACATGTGTTGGAGGAGGCATGTGCTAGTCTTCACCCTCCTGGTGTTGGGCAATAGGTAGGGGGATTCCTAATGAGTGGGTTGGGCAAGAAATAAAAAAAAAACTCTACTCTTTTTTTGTGCTTTTAACTAAAGCACTTTATTTCACTGCACTTTTATTTGTTTTACCTTATTTTATTTTGTATTCATTTTCTCAAAAAAAAAAAAAAACAATTGTTCTTTTAACCCTCCTGTTATGTTACGGGTCAAATTGAAGTTTGAAGATCTAGTAAAAATAGTTCAAAGTATTTTTTCAGTATAAAACATCTTTTGCTTGCCTTAATTAGCATAATCAACATGAAAATGGATATGTAAATGGATCATCTCACATATTTGCAACAACCCCCTGCAAACACAAAAACTAAAACTAAAACAAAATTGCAATGTTATGTAAAACTGTTGTGTATTTATATGGTTATATGTTTTTCAAAAGTAATAATAAAGTAGTGAAACGTTAGAAAAAGTTTGAACATGTATTTTTTCTATAAAAAAACAAGTGAATTATTATTAATTATTAGTAATTAAATATTTACACTGCTTGTTAGGATTTTTTTGGGTTTCGGACATCTTTTGGTGGATTAAACATGCAACAGGTCAAACTGACCCAGGAACACCGTTGCTGTTCCTGACAAATGAACATAATGGGAGGATTAGGTTAATTTGAACTGTTTTAATGCGTTTATTTCTCATGTAAAGCACTTTGAATTGCCATTGTGTATGAAACGTACAATTAAAACTTGCCTTGCCTTGTCTTGCCTAGTAGGCGAAGTGTGGGTGGGAGCAACACAACAGTGCCTTTGAGTTGCCCTATTAAATACCCAGATTAAAAACGATCAGTAATCGAGCTTAAATGCCTTTGTAGTCATCATTCTTGTACTATATATACAAGTTCGCTTTCAGTGTGTTCTTTCGCTCACTGGAGTGCAGGGTCAGCCATGCTGTGCTACCCTCAGAGCAGAGGGGATTAAAGGGTCTTCCTTAGCAGCCCAACAGTGGCAGCTTAGCAGTCATGGGTATTGAACCCACAACCCTGGGATCAATAACCCAGCGCTCTAACCACCAAGCCACCACTTGTAGTCTAACTACCGCGTAACAATTTGGCTTGTAGTCGGAGTGCCTGTCCATTATCTGTCCTCGCTGGCCGTCGGGCTCGTTCCAGAACGGCAGCGATCAGCCAGGGGACTAAGACTGAAAGCCGGGTGTTTGTAGCTGCTGACGCAGACGCTCTACTGATGTTGCTCCACACAGAGAGTGGACCTTATTTGGCAACCTTTCAGGATCTGCTTTGTGAAGACAATTTGTGGTTCTAAAGTAATGCGTTGGAGCATTATAGCTCTTAAAGCTGAATGTGTGCGTATGCCACGTTCGCACGCCTTCGACGCCCACGCCGAGCCTTTATCATTTACATCTTAATGTATTCTGATATATTTCACTCAGCTGCTTTTGAGGGAGCAGCGCCGGCGTGATGAAATACACTGCGTTTTCACATTTAGCGATTCTTTCGAGCCATTTGTATTCATTTTCATCCATTTGGACTCAGTTGCATCCTCGAGGTATGTGGTAATGAATTAAGTTTACCTCGTTACATGTACCTGTGCAATATTTAAAAGAATTTTCCTCCCTGCGAGAGCAGGGCCGATTGCATGGAGCATATCTGGACTGATAGAGGCACACAAACACACACACAAACACACAAATAGACACAAAGGCAGATGCACACACATAGCACAGCTGGGATTTAAACCCGAAGCCCAGCAGCAGGGCTCTGGCTCTGTTGGACGGCCGCAGCGGCGGCGGTGGCGGCACATCACTTAAAAGGAATTGCTTGTGAGTCACTGAAGTTTAAAATCAATTTATCATTAGTTTCACTCTAAAAAGAGAATGGGTTCGCATCGCAATGCGGGCGAAGCAGCTGTTTTGTGTGATTTATTGCGCAAACCTCGCAGTGTTCCAAGCACGTGGGAGGAGGAACCGGAGCTACTTTCGTCTGAAGAGTATTTAGCGAGAGGTTCTACTCAAGCTGATTAACGTCTCACCGCGCTTTTTAAATAGCGAAGCCCATTTCCTAATCAAACGCATTAGAGCTCTCACAAACAAACGCGGAATTATTTAATAAAAGGACATAGTCAAGTACTTTCCAGCAGATAATAATTATTGGATTAAGGCCTGAATGCAGGGTGCCCCCTGAAGTAGTCGCATGAAAAAAAAAAGGTTAATTGAAGATGCACCGCAAAACGTGAATGCTTAATGCAATTTTAGCTGTGTGATGCTCAGCACCTCTTAGGAACACTAATTATCCGTGGATAAGGATGTGGAAAATTGCGGTAGGATTGTTAAACGCTTTTTTTTTTTCTTCATGTTTGATCAAAGACATAGTCACAATGGCCATGCATGATTTACTGTAGAGGACGATGAGTGGAACGGCACTGAGTATGTGGATTTTTGCAAATTACTATCTGAAATCACTTTTAAACAATCACGCGTGGCGTGCTGGTAAATGCCTGTAAGAAAGTAGAAATCCTGGGGCCTGGTACTCCCTGATGTTTATGTAAAGCTGTTATTTTTAAGAACCTCTAAATTGGTAAAAAAGAAATATATATATATATATTTGAAACACAAACATGGTTCTTCATGTAATCAAATGTGATATGATTCTCCATTTAAAGCACCTATATACCTATATATGTATTTTTGTAACATTACCTATATACCTGTATATGTACCATTCTATCACCGGCAAAATCTAAAAGGGATTCCTGCTCCCTATGTAGTGTGCAATCAATTCAATGTAGTGTAGGTCGTGACATAATGGCTAAGTGTACAGAAAGTCTTTCAGATATACAGCATTGTGCAAATGTTTTAGGCACCTGTGGGAATTTTAAGTAAATAAAAAGCTTATCTTATCTGTGAAGTAAGTGTTTATTAGCTCAGTAAAACATCAGCATTACAATAAATACAAACAGCAATTTTACAAAAAGCAGAGCTTTAACATCCCTGTTTGCCTTAAAACATCTCCCAATCTCTCCTCATATGAGTTTAATAGAGTTATTTCTAGTTCTCATCATATCAACACCTGTTTTGCTAAATCAAATCTTACTGATGGTAAATCAGGTGAGCTGCTGATGGAACTGAACATGCACGTGCTGGCTCAGGAAGAAATGCGAAACTACACTTTGTTCGGCAAACCTACTTACCTAAAAATGAGACATTTTTGTTACTTTTTTACTGTATTTATGTTTATTTGCATCTGTTTAAGGGAAAAATAAGTGTAATTTGCTTAGGTGCCTAAATGTTTTGCACAGTACTGTATACATAGCACAGCAGGCCCGGAGGGGCTAATCGGGAGATTCGGGAGGATTCCAGATTGGCCGGCTCATGTCAATCTCGAGTTTGGGCCGGTTGGACGGAAAAAATAATTTTGACACTTATCTGTCACCAGTGCCGCAAAAAGGGGGTATGCAGCCTATGCGACGCATAGAGGCGCTGCACTAGAGGGGGTGCCAAATCAAAGCCCCAAATAAATTTCCTCTCCGGAGAAATTTTATCTATCTTTTCTTTCTATCTTTTAAATTTCTTTCTATCTTTCCCCCCATGCCCCCCCCTGACTATTTTAAAACTCACATCTACAGTCAGTTTAGGAGATCCCACATGCATATTCATCACTAAGATCAATGCAGCAATCCTAAGCTTCCATCAGGCATGTGAAAAGTAATGGGACACAATTCTAGTTCTTGTTCTCTGAGAAGAAAGAAATGCCACAAGTAAAAAAAAAACGCTTTAGCAGTGTGAGATTCAATGGATTAAAAATTTTTTAACCAAAGAAGCTATGAAATACTAGCTAAAAATGAAATGTACATTTACTGGAATGTTTCCCTCTGGCATTTAAACCCAAACCCTCCAACCCCACCCATTTTTTTGGCGTCTAAATTTGTTCTGCTTCACCCAATGTGAGATCTTGGTGATGCCTCACAAACAACTCCTAGACGTGTCGATCCGTCTGGGCAGGTCTTAGACGATTAGCAACAGGCTAATAGTGCTGGAGGAGTATAGATTGCATTGATGTTTGGCATGGGAACGAGCTCCATACGTCTGCCTGCATTTTCCCTCCAGTCTGGTGATAATCCTTCTTGGTGCCACACTCTGAATTCACCTCCCTTTCTGAAGATCCTGCCCCAGTTCTGATCGACTCCTCGCCGTTAAGAGACTGGGTTGGAGTTGCTGACAGGCAGCCGCCGCAGCTGCTTAAGTGATAAAGTGCTGGAGTGCAAGACAGGATCAAAGCAGCCGGAGCTTTCATTGGCAGGGCAAGGCGGCCCTACCCAGCATGCGCCATGTGTTCAGAGAGGGAGCCGGGCTCACTGATGTTGTTGCTGCCGTTGTGAAGGGGATCCCACACAGGCTGCCGCTCCGCTCGAGATCTGCTCGCTGCTCAGTTCTCGGGGCCTCGTCCGGCATGAAGAACTCGGCAGATGGATGGAGGAAGGGCTGCTGCTGCAGTGGCCCTGGGTCCGGCCTTATTCGCAGCCTCCCTCGGAGACAGGCAGCTGAAATATTCATACAGGGGAGCGCAGAGCTGGGGCAGAGAATCACTAATGCAGCTTTTAATGGCACACACACACTGACTGACTGAGCCAGACCCAGTCCTACTGAATCACTTATTCCCACTCTACACTCTACTGACTGGAATAATCATGTATCAAGGAAGAAACCCCAATCTGCAAGCTCAAGCGCCCTCTCTGGGCATTCGTTCTGTAGACACACATAACATAGGCTTTCACAGGGCAAGCAATTGCAAATCTAGAGGATGGTCTTAAATTTGTTTTTGAAAAAAAGTTCTAACAAAAAGTTGACGCAAGATTGATAATGTGAATAAAGCCCAGTGTTAGTGGTTGAAATTTTCAGGTGTGAAGAATCTTTTCATGGTTTAAAGAGGCTCCACATTATACCATAATACTGATTAACCTTGTAAACCTTAGTAGACAATATTTATAAAAGCACAGGTGGTACCTGACTTAAAAACAACTCAGCTAGTTTGCATCACTTTCTATGTAAATATTCAATGCAATTCAAATTTATATTTTTGAAGTATAGTAGATACTTGTATCCAAAGAAACTTAATTATTCACTTAGACCATCCAACCCCCCAAATTCTAAATATTTTGAGCTCTGATACTATTTGCAATGACTTTATTGATGGTGATAGACAATTCATAGAGACTACTACAAGAACAAACCAAGTTACTTATCAAGTATTCTGCTGTTCCGACACTCACGAGTTCAGGGGTTCATTCCACCACTGCCAAGACAGTGAATAATTGTTTGCTTATCTTCCATACATTCTAAAGGCTGTACTTCAAGCATGAAGCAGGTGGAGCATTTTTTTGTCTTTGTAGTATAGCATCAGGAGTCTTAATTTAGTATTAAATCAGTCTGTAGGTCTACAGAAGAAACATGCAGCACTCATTAAAAAAATAAGTGACAATGGCATGTCCAAAAACAAAAAACAGCATGAAAATGGCAACTCACCAGTGGAGACCCTTATCCACCCTTTAACCCAACACCAAAAGAGTAAATGACAACCACCATATCTAAATCCCATTTTACACAAACCAAAAACAAACAAATAAACAAACAGGAAAAACTCTTGCAAGATTTACCATTTTCCTAATAAACTTTACATTAAGTACCTGCGCATGTCTACGTCTTGTCTGGCCCGCGTGACAATAAGTGGTTAAAGATAGATTCAAGAAAAATAGTTTTGATTAACAAAGTCTGCAAAGAAGAGCTGCAAACCCAAAATCGTAATAATAAGAACATCCAGACACAGTATATCATGTAGTCATTACCAGGGCACAAAACCTAATGAAGCAGTAAACAGATATTTCCTAACCTGAGCCTCCCTCATTTATGAGACTGGACGCTTTAAACTGACTCATCTTTTCACAGCCTGCCTTAGCGAGATATGGGGCAGCCCTTCTGAGAATTAGCTCTCTGGGCGCACGCCGCAGAGTCATTAGCTGTACATTTGGTTGTTGATTCAGTGAGATCTGAATATTACACAGCTTGCGAGGTTATTCAGTTGTCAACATATCGGAGTTTTAAAGCTTGTTTGAGATGTCTGCAAAATGAAGTGTGTTGATGACTTGTTACAGATCCAACTGCATTTCATCAGCGATTCTGCGCTTGTGCCCAGTGGGGGGAAAGACTTCATATTGCTTGACATTTTGTTGTGATTATGGCAAAACAGTGTTCAAAAACGTTAATAAAAGCGTTTATTTTTTTCCCCCCTCTTCTCTGAAGCGGCTACTTAATAAGAATATCTAGATACAATATATAATATATTAATTGCCGAAGCATGAAACAGAATGACGCAGTAAACAGATAAATCCTTACACAAGCCTTATCTATCTATGTTGCTCTTTACTTGGCTCTAAATTGAGACATCTTCTCAGACATTTTAGTAAGATGTGGTTGTTGATTTGTCAAAAAAAAAGATATTAGACTGGGTTGAGAGGGATTTCAGTCAGTTATCAGTCTTTCGCAATTAGCGATGTACAGGGGATGGACGACGAAACTGAAACACCTGGTTTGAGACTACAATAATTTATTGTCCCGACGGACAGTTCTGGTGGAAACAGGAGAGTTGAGGTGCACATTGAATTCTGCCGTGATTTGAGCAGCCGTGGTTTTATGTTTTTTGGATACAATCCGGGTTAGCACCCGAACATCCCTTTCAGACAGCTTCCTCTTGTGTCCACAGTTAATCCTGTTGGATGTGGTTGGTCCTTCTTGGTGGTATGCTGACATTACCCCAGATAACGTGGCTCTTGATACATCACAAAGACTTGCTGACTTCTTGGTCACAGATGCGCCAGCAAGACGTGCACCAACAATTTGTCCTCTTTTCAACTTTGGTATGTCACCCATAGTGTTGTGTGCATTGCAATATTTTTTAGCAAAACTGTGCTCTTACCCTGCTTATTGAACCTTCACACTCTGCTCTTACTGGTGCAATGTGCAATTAATGAAGATTGGCCACCAGGCTGCTACAAATTTAGCCATAAATCCTCCCACATTAAAATGACAGGTGTTTCAGTTTCATTGTCCAACCCCTGTATATCAGTATTGGTATACAGTAGTGGAGTATTGGTATTGGTCCAGTATCAGCACTGGTGGGAAGAAGGGAAGAAGGGGCTAGTGGTGGCTCAGTGGGTTATTGATCACTAAGCTAAGCTGCCACTGACGGGCCCTTGGAATAATCATGCCCTTGAGCAAGGCACTCTGCTCCAGGGGTGCTGTAGCGTAGCTGAGCCTGTGTGCTGACCCTGTGCACTGACCCTGCCTTTATAAGCTGGGAAAGTGAAAAGAAGGATTTTGTTGTACTGTAAAGGTATGTAGAAAAGCCAAATAATGGAGAGAAAAAAGAATGAATCGTATCTTATACCAAATCTAGCCTGGAAACACACACACACACACAATCACATCATGGAAGACTACTTGTTGCATTATATAAAAATAGGTCAATTTAAAGTTTATTATACCTCACAATCTTCCGACTCAGCAATGTGATTGGCTGAGAGGTGTTCTAAAAGAGTGCCGTTATCAGCCGGTAATGCACTGCAACCGAAGCTTTCCATGTATTACTCTGTCTAGGGTTGCTACCTTTCAGAATTTAAATTAAGGGACGTCCACCACAGGCCTGACACCTATGAGATGGGGCACCTGCAACTACTTATTATAATATTTTAAGTAATGATCTCCAGACACTGTGTTCCTTAAAAATAGACCTATTTTGACACAAAATACAATTCATCTAAGAAATAATTTTTTAGATATTGTTCTGTAGAGATAAGGGGGCGTTTTTCCCAGTCGTGTCCCAATTCACTAGCCGGGGTAGCGATAGTGTATTGAACCGCGACCATGATGACACAGGTTCGATTCCGCTTGAGGAAGGATGTGTTCATTTACTTACAATTTTTTTTCCTTTCTTCTTGGGTTTACCTGCTTTGAGATCAACTGTTCTGCAATTGGGTTCAACAACCCTCTGGGCTGGAGAGTTACTAGTCTACTAGTAGCACTCCATCCCACTACACTTCATTTTCCAAAACAGATTTGAACACGTAATGGCTTGGAAAATATCTGGCCCACAGCCAAACTTTTTTAATTGACGACCCCTTTAGATTTAGTGCCTCTCCATGGGCCACTGATGCCATAGTGACCTCACTGTGGCAACTGAAGGAACCTCAGTGTTATGATGCAGCTCTATACCGTCTCTCAACATCTTTGAACATGTCATCCAAGGGTGGCATATTATATTCTGATATGATGTGCATTGCCTTGCTTGCAGTATCGCAATAGGTCGCTATATTACATTGCGATACTTATGGTATCACAACTCTCTTGCCAATACACAGGCCTAACAACAAAAGCAACTATTTTTATTTCCATGTAAATGAGATGATTGCTGCAAACATGCTGCACGCTTTTCTTCATTACATTTCCATTTTCCCACATTATCTGCGCGTTCCTCGTGCCCAGAGCCATCATGACGAGATGTTTAAAGACCGGAGAGCTGAAGCCGAACCCTCAGGCATATGACGCCGGTAATGTCCTCTTTCGCAGTAATGGACTGGAACTGTAAAGGAGATTGCTATGCCATTACCCATGTACGCTCTCGGGTTGTGCTAATGGTGCCATGTGAAGCCCGGCGTCCTATTACACTGCATCGAAGCACAAAAAAAAAAAAAAAAACCCAACCATGCAGGTAATTGGTTCATAACCTGAAACATTTGCAGGAGCAAAAACAATATCTGAGATTAGAAATGTGTGTTGTGCGCGCCGTGGATCCGAGCGCATGTTGGAGGATGTACAGGGGGCCTTCTTTGCTGGGAAGCATTTAAAAAAAAAGAAGGTCTCTGAGGATTTACTTACAGCGGATAATCCAAACAAGTGCGTCGTGTAGTGACCCTATTAGAACTCAGCATGAATATTTTCCTACAGAAGAAGCTCAGAACTTTTCTACACCAGCCTAGTCCTCTCCAGTACTTCTGCATTGATCCAGACTTTGGGAGAGAAGTTGTGATGCAGGGTACAGGCTAATGCAGAGGTAGTTTATAGCAACCTTGATCGAGCAGCAAACCCATATGCGATGCTGAGCGCTCGGCTCGTCTCGGCTCAGCTCAGCTCGGCTGTCGGCTGGTTATAATGCATTTTAACGGCCTGCTCGAGTTTGGAAAGGGATCTGAAACGGTTATAGGGTCGTCTGCAGTTGGATGAAAGAGGTGTAAAAATGACAGAGAGCAGGGGGAGAAGAGAGCTAGGGCGTGCGCAGAAAGGTCCAGCAGTTACGGTATAAAGGGTTTGATGAATTCCCTCATCAGCGGCTCGTCACGCGGTGTGGCGGATCTCTATTTTACACTTGACCTTCCCCTGTTAAAAACCTTGTTTCACAGCGGTGAGGTAAGCAGATAAGCACAAGTCCTGCCCGGGGAGCTCGCCTCGCCTCCTCATTTCTAATCCTGCATGAGAAAATGCTAAGAAAACGCATATAAACACACAGGCAGAGGCTCTTCTTCTTCTTCTGAAGAAGAAGAAGTAGTGGTAGGCAAGCGCCGCTGACTGCTGCAAGCTATTAGACATTGTAATTATATTTGTAGCGATACGGCAAGCAACATGCAAGCAAGGATAAAAATGCATGGATAAATAAATAATTAAGCGCATAAATAAATAAATAAATGAGCGAATAAGACGCACGAGGGGAAAGGGAGTTATTAAAAGGCTCAGTGAGAAATCGGGGGGATCTTTTTGATTGTCTCTGTGTTAACTCCTGTCTGGTGCTTTGGCCGGGGCTGAGCGCTTTTTAATTCAAGATGTAATCTTTTTCCATTAGAGTAAATCATAGCCTTGAGACGCCATGCCAGGAGGGGATCATTTTCTTATTTGGTTGGGTGTTGGAGGGGAGGGAGGGGGGTTGGGTTAAAAGGGAAATTAAATCCCTTGGCTCTAAATGGGAAATCATTAAGAGAGTAATAGAGGGAGTTCCACCTATTCCCTCGGAGGTCTGTGATACTGTATCCACTGTCTGCTTTCCCCCTTCTTTTTCTTTTTTTTTTCTTTTTTCACTTCTCTTCTCAGCACCCCCTTCCTTCCTATTGTCCATCTACACAGATTGGAAATTAGAAGTGTTAAATTAGCTCTTACGAAGCTGAATCCCGGCTTACATATTGTCCCACTCGCTCTCAAGAAATCTCCAGAGTTAATATCATAGAGGTAATTGTACATATGACCATATATGGAGTCAGGGGTGTAGCAGCAAATTCTGGGCCCTGCACAGTCTTAATGTCAGTGGGCCCCTATCCATGCCAGTACACAAGGAACGTTAGCAAAAAATCAGGGTTTTCATGGGCCCCTCTCCCTACTCGGGCCCTGGGTAGTCAGGTCCACTTTTCCCCCCGCTACCACGCCCATGTATGGAGTCATACTTTAACTCTACATAACCGCCACGCAGCCGTGCTCTCCTTCCACACTCATGGACTCCATTTCCCAAAATCCAACGAGCAATGACGTCAACGTCAACCTTCGTTCACCTTCACCCAATCACGTTACGCTCCGACGCTCAGGGTCACCTGGGTTCTGAGGAAGTTCCGGGTCACTCTCATCTAACTTCCTGTATATAAAACAAACATTGCGAGGTACTGTCGACTTTCCGTTGCGTACTGAACGCATATTCAAATTGAAGAGAAAGAAATTGAAGCAAAGACTCAATACATATCTCTTAAAATCAAACCACAAATCACACAAAAAAAAAGAAAGAAATTGCAACCAAGCTTTGAGTGAAGCAAAATCAGGACCCCGTGAGATTATATACAGTGGCTTGCAAAAGTATTCATACCCCTTGAACTTTTTTTTTCACATTTTGTCACCTTACAACCACAAACCTAAATGTGTTTTATTGAGATTTTTGATTTAAGATTTTTGATAGACCAACACAAAGTGTTTGTCACAGTATAAATCCACCTGTTCTGTGAAGGCCTCAGGGGTTTGTTACACTAGAGAACACTAGTGAACAAACAGCATCATGAAGCCCAAGAAGCTCACCAGACAGGTCAGAGGTAAAGTTGTGCAGATGTTTAAAGCGGGTTAGGGTTAGGTTAGGTAGAATACAACAGCATGTTCAACCTTGAATTTACTGCACGTGATGTGTGCAGCTGATGGACGTGACTGTACAGAATGAAAAATGTGAAAAAGGAAAGAAAAAGAGGAAGAAAAAAGCTGTAGAAGGGCGGCATGGGTGCAAATCTGTCGGCCTTAATTCAGCGAGGAGTCACCATGCTGATTACTCTGATTAGAGTGTCGGAGGCTCCGAGTGCCATCTGGCAGAGCGAGCCGGGCTATTTCTGAAAGGAAGAGGAGGAAGGTTTGGGTTAGATGCCGGATCCCCTCCCCGGTCACAGGAGATCGGGTTGGGTCGGTGTTAAGGCGGCTTGGATTTGCATGGCTGCCTCTAATGCAGTGGCTGCACCTCTGCTAGCCGGCCACGGAAAGAGGAGATTAACTTCGCTGTGTGGCGGTGGACTCTGGACGCTGCGCCGCTCCTGAGCCTCTCCGGACAGATAAGGCCGCGCAAATTACGCTTCTGCACCTCGGAGGTTTCGCCAGGATTTTCTAGCATAGCCAGGTGCCAATAAGCACAATCGCGACAAAGCAAAAAAAAAAAAAACCACAGCAGCCATGGCAACCCGGACTCGTAAGAGATGTTGTTTTTGAGGAATTTTAATGTTAGCTTCTCTTACTTCTGAGTCATGCTCCTCGTTCGCCGCGAGATTAGCAATCACATCATTTTGTTTGCTTGTGTTCTAGCTTCAATGACTATATCTTGTAATTTACGAGGATAATTCGAGGCATCAAATCCATGACAATCCTTTCTGGCGAGATAATAATCTAAGCCCAAATAATTAAAGGAGTGATAATGAAACGTCTGAGTGCCTGATATGAGCAGATAAGGGATGGAGATGAGGAAGTCATATAAGAAGCAGCAGAAGATGATAAGAAACACGAGAGAGAGAGAGAGAGAGAGAGAGAGAGAGCGAGCGAGAGACAGAGAGAGAGAAAGAGAGAGAGCGAGCAAGAGACAGAGGGGGAGAGAATCAAGCAAGTAGAATTTATACAGATTTAGGGCGTGTCACGTAAACCAGTTTTCCTGGATGATAAATTTTCCCACAAATAATTGCGATAAATGATATTGATTTCATTTTAGGGACATTTTGCATAGCTGATATAATAATAATAGTGCATAATAATAGCATGATAAAACAGTAACTCCTAGTTAAAGAGTAATATATACAGAACAAGTAACACATTTGGAGACACCTTAAATAATTCAGTGGTTTTTCATTTTTTTTATGTTATTGAACAAATGGAACTATTATACATTCTTCAAAATAAGCACATCTTGCTTACAAGCTAGATTTGACTAGATTTTCAGCTTTATGAGGTGGAGTCACCTGGAAAGGTTTTCAGTTAACAGCTGTGCTCAACTTGTTAGTTGCAAAGTTGTGAAGAAGTAGAGTTGGTATACATTGAGTTTTAAGAGTTCAGAAATCAATATTTGGTGGAATAACCAAAAACAATAACCAAATATTTTTTTAATCACAGTTTTCATGCATCTTGGCATGTTCTCCTCCACCAGTCTTACACACTGCTTTTGGATAACTTTATGCCTTTACTCCTGGTGCAAAAATACAAGCAGTTCAGCTTGGTTTGATGGCTTGTGATCATCCATCTTCCTCTTGATTATAATCTAGAGGTTTTCAATTTGGTAAAATCAAGAAACTCATCACTGTATGTGATCTCTTATTTTTTTCCAGAGCTTTATACTATAAGTTATACAATATAAACATAATTATCATGACAGGCCTATACAGACTCTACAGATGAGAGGTGGCTGAGTACGGCCACAAGCAAATACCATAAGAAGAGCCTCTAAAACCTATGGTGAAAGCATTAAGGTCATGTGAAAGGTACAGTAATTGCTGACCTATATGTACCTATATGTAGGTGACAGGTCTATCTTGTTAACTCTCACCTAAACAATCCCTTAACAGACACAGAGGACAGCTTATGGCGGATCGAAAGCTAAAAAAATCAATGAGAATGCGAATCAGTGACAAATGGAGAGATGCTGCAACAAAAGACAATGATTAATGTACAAGGCGACTGAAACAAAAGTCGTGGAGGAATATTTTTAGACATTCTAGCTTCTTTGTGGTCTGTAGGCCGCTGTTCTACTCTCCACAGGTTCACCCAATGCCACAGAGAAAGCACGACAATGAGGAGCTATCGCGGCCCTCGGGCAAAAGAGGTGGACTTTCAAGAGGAGAACGTAGAAGGACAAGAGACACTCGAGAACCAAAGCACTGTTCATCTCCAAGTTCATGGCTATTCTGTTTTTCTGGGCAGAGAACAATACCACGATTTAACTAAGGCTGGAGAGCATTTAGAGCCCTTGAAAAACTTTTTTAGAAAAACAGATGAAAGTCTACAGTAGTAGGGAGTAGTAGGGAGTAGTAGGCATTTTTAGTAAATAAAAAAGAAATAAAACCTCTGGCGAGCGAGTTTAAGACAACAGTGGCAAGAAAAAACTCCCTCAAAGTTAGGGGAAGAAACCTTGGGAAGAACCAGCAATCAAGGGTGCTAAATACGGGGTGTATTGGGGGGGATTATTCCTTAAACAATAACTCACATGAATTTTCTATCCCACCTTATATGCTGCTGTCGCGGCACACAGGCTTCAGGCTGCAGGTACTATTTTTGGTGCTTTTAAGGTGGAACAGATCATTCAAATGGGAATCCACATTCTGTTTTAAATGGACTGTTTGTGATTTCTGCACACCCTAAACAAAAATGTGTAAAACTCTTAAAACTCTATCATCTAATACAGTCTAAAGAAGGAACTGTGTTTAAAAATAGAGAAAATGTGTTGTTTTAATGCAGGGAAGCTGTTAAGGTGGAATGGAAATGCGTTTTAAGGCGGAAGCGAAATGTGAACAAGACACTAAAAGCTTCATACGCTGAAGTAGGAATTACTTACTCAGATGAGTAGTTTTACAAGAATTAATCACCCATAAACCCTGGGTCTACAATGTTTATCTAAAGGGAATAGTTGAATTATCTGCATAGAATTGAAGATTGACACTGTCTCTGATTTCCAAACATTTTTGGGAGGTTTTTCCAGATTTGGAATGATGATTCATAGTAGGAAATGAGATACAGTATAAATGGAATGGTACAAGTGGAACAGGAACTGTGAAGTTCCTGTAGTAATCTGCATTCTATTTATACTTAAGGTTGAACCAAGCCTACTTAAATCCCAGTGCACACAACAAACAGGCAACACTTTTACTTTATTGACTGACTTTAAAATGTTCTAGAAAAAGAACAGAAAATCCAGATGAACCAACATTAGAGTGAGTAGGATGCTCTTTGGGCTTGTTTTGCAGATATGAATCAAACTGAGTTTGAGAGTTGAATAGAGTTAAAGAGAAATCGTTCTCAAGGTCTAGGCCTAATCAATCTCTGAGAAACTGGCCCTTTGAGTGAGATGTTTTAGAAGGAGTCTCACTGAATACCCATGAAAGGATGTGTTGTGATTGGACCTGACAGCTTCATCATCCAGGTGTCTTTAAAGACCTTCTCTCTTTTTCATGAAGTGCATCGCATCCATATGTACACTGTTTATACACTGTTTTCACCAGTGTCTTTTTAGTTTTGTGTTTTTATGTTTTGTGTAAATAGCCCTGGGTTTTCTTTGTCCTTCGAAAAATCCTGTTCTGAGTCATCTTTCTTTGGTTCCTTAGAGTCTA
The DNA here is from genome assembly GCF_023375975.1 of Astyanax mexicanus. Lineage (NCBI taxonomy): Eukaryota > Metazoa > Chordata > Actinopteri > Characiformes > Acestrorhamphidae > Astyanax > Astyanax mexicanus. The sequence goes on along the minus strand of NC_064425.1, from coordinate 14,575,072 downwards.
GTTTTTTTTTTTTGTTATTGTTGCAGTTCACAGTCTCTTGCTCTCTTGTTCTAACAGAAGACTAGAGAGAAGCAAAAAGGGCAAGAAGAAAAGCTTTTATCTTGACATGGTTCAACAGTTTGCAGGATAACTACATTGAAAGTGAAGGTGCTTGGTGTGGGCCCTGTTCTCGGTCCAGGTCTTGTAATGTATGGAACATCCCAGATTGTGCTGTATGAATTTGAATAGAAGGGGCAGAGCCAAATTGGTGGCAATGGGGAGGGAGAAAATATGAAACATCAGTATCTGAGAGCAGTTAGTTTGGTCTCCTTCTGCTAAAATTCACTTTTTCTTGTCCTTTGTGAGAAACTATAGGCCTCTCTGAGTTGTATATGTATGCTACATATTAAACTGTTTTTCAGACTCCCTTGTCTGCAGTAGCTAGTGAAAGAAAATCCTCAGAAATACGAGTTGATCAGAGATATGTAAGATGTCGACGTCAACCAGTGAGTTCCTAGCAATCCGCGCCATTTGCCAATCAGAGGTGATATGTTTGCATGTATGAATATTTATAAGCAAAAGCCAAAACCTGTCTTTCTTCAGATACCACTAATTCAGTGATCTAAAGCAGGGCTGAATAGAAACACCTGAGCACTTTTATTCTCAACAACAGCTCACATGGCATTCATTCATACTAGAGACTACAACTAGTCTGTTTAAAATGAATTAAAAAATATATATAAAATAAGACCTTTAAAGGTATGTCGAAGTCAGGTAGAAGTTGGTAATTTGTTGAAGTAAAGGTGTTGTAGCATTAGAATCTCCTGGTAAAAGTTTTGTTAAATAATTAATTCATTTTTTTTTACATTCTTATGTTTTTTTTTTCTAAGTTTTCATAACTCCTGGTCCTGGCAGGTTCTGTTTGTTCTTGGTTTTGACTTTGATTAGCTGTTGCCTTTCACACATCACATGAATGTTTGGAGTAACAGGTCATAGATGACAGGGTGTAGGTTCTGTACCTGGATTCGGCAAGCTGCCACTGTTGGCCACACTTGAGCAAGGCCTTTAACGCTCACTGCCCTCGAAGTGTGTTCACTGCATGGAAGGTTTTCATGGGTGTATCCAACTAGGTTGATATACAGCTCTGGAAAAAAAGAGACCACTTAAAAATGATAGGTTTCTTTGATTTTACCAAATTGAAAACCTCTGGAATATAATCAAGAGGAAGATGGATGATCACAAGCCATCAAACCAAGCTGAACTGCTTAAATTTTTGCACCAGGAGTAAAGGCATCCAAAAGTAATCCAAAAGCAGTGTGTAAGACTGGTGGAGGAGAACATGCCAAGCTGCATGAAAACTTTGATTACAAACCTTAAAACCTGATTTCAGAACTCTTAAAACTTTATGAATTTGAACTTGTTTTCTTTGCATTATTTGAGTTCTGAAAGCTCTGCATCTTTTTTTGTTATTTCAGACATTTCTCATTTTCTGCAAATTAATGCTCTAAATTACTTTTTTATTTGGAATTCGAGAGAATTGTTGTCTGTAGTTTTTAGAACAAAACAACAATGTTAATTTAGCTCAAACATAAACCTATAAATAGCAAAATCAGAGAAACTGATTCAGAAACTGAAGTGGTCTATACATTTTTTTCCAGAGCTGTATATGGTTGTCTTGTCATGTCTTGAATGATGGTATTGTAGACCACCATCTAGATCATTTTTTGACTTCGGTTAAAGCACATAAAGAGACCGAATTACTGTAAGTGCTGAAAATGAGCTGTAGTTAATATCAAGCAGCAGATGCAAACTGCTGATACACTCTATTGTCTGTTTGGGTTGTAAATCCAGGGTTGTTTTTGCATGCTGGAAAGGAACGCAAGAACCTTGTTTAATATGCATGCTCTACTTGAAGTGAATTCTTTCAGATGTTATTAGGCAGAGGGTAAGAATAGATATGAAATATAAACAGGGAAATTGAAGTGCTGATTTGGGTAAATAGAGTTTAATTGAGCTCTAAGAAGGCTGGTGATATCGTAAATTGAGCATCCATTTCAGAGATTCAAATATGTTTCCTCCTGGATGGAGTGCACTGGGAGGAAGAGCAGAGGAATGAAAGCAAAAAAAAAAAAAGAAGCAGTTTCTCTCCCCGCTGTCAGATATTAGGCCAGCTCTGAGTGTGTTTGCTTAGAGCCCTTATCAGAGCCAATTACAGAAAGTTGTGCTAACTCCCTTCATCCTCTCATCACAACAGAACGCATCTCATACACACATCTGGAGAAAAAGAGAAAGAGAGAGAGACTGCATGCAGACTGCAGCTTCAGGCTCATCATTACACTTCCATAGCAGATTTGTACTTGATCAGATTCCGTCTCACATTATTTTCCCCTCCTCTCTCTCTCTCTCTCTCTCTCTCTCTCTCTCTCTCTCTCTCTCTCTCACTATCTCTCTCACTACCTCAATCTTCTCACTTTTCTCAGTCTCTCCTGTGTTGCCAAAGTGTTGCTTCTCTTAGGGCTAGAGATAACAGCTTCAAAAACATCATGATGCTCCTTGTCTTGCTACCTGTAATGGGACCGCTAATAGTGCCGCTATCATTATTGTTACTTTGGGTCCAGCATGCCAGAACCTGCACTGTGTAACTTTTGTAAAATGGGCAGGAAAGTGCTTTATATAATTGTGGGAAGATGATTCATTTTTGTGTCAATTCTGTAATATTACTCTATAACCACAGTCTACATGCTTCTTTCACTTCAGATGCCAGGTTTGGTAATCCTTAGCTTATTCCACCTTTTTTTAATTAATTGTAAAATATAACCATATAACCCTATAAAAGCACTCCTATCTCCTATGCTAGTTTGGAGCTTGGAGAATGGACATTAAAAAGGACCAAGAAAGGACAGCAACTTCAGTTCAGTATGATTCAATAACGAACAATTAAAAATATATATATTGTTACAGTGTTAAAAGCTGTCGTGGGCAGGGCTATGTGAGTCTAGGCTAAGCCATAAACCAGACAATAAAGGAAAGCTTTCCCAACATGCACACAAATCAAGGGGAATCAGCATGATTAATACTAAGGCAAAATAACAGGGTTGTACACAGGCTTGTAAAATTGAGAATCTGGGAATTTTCACCCCAATATAATATATATTGTTATATATAACAAGATTCCGAGTGTCTAAAATTCCATCAAACACAAAAGCTTCACACATGTGTTGATCACCACGTTGCACTATGCTGGTATTTAGTTTCCTTGTTTGCGTTGTCTCTATTGTCACTTACATTTAGTCTTTGCCAAGCCATTAGCCCTAGCTTAGCTATGGCTTAGCTTATTCCAAGCCATGCAGCCTACTTTGCTTCTTTCCAGCCACAGAAATTAGCTATAGATTTTGGCCTACAGCCCTGAGGCCTAGTTTGTTTTTAGCATTAGCTTTAGCCTTTAGCTCATTTATAGTCCTAACTAATTAAGTTTTTTTTTTTCCTTTTTACTCTATTCTGCAGCCTTCCTTTACTGGCAAAAATGGAGGCTTCTGATCAGATAACAGAGCAAGTTCTTGTCTCTTTTTAAAAAGTCTAGTTGTGGTCTCTAGTATGAATGAATGCCATGTGAGTCGTTTTTTGGGGAAAAAATTGCTCAGGTGTTTCTATTTAGCCCTGCTTCAGATCACTGAATTAGAGATCCTGAAGAAAGACAGGATTTTGGCTCTTGCTCATGAATATTCATACATGCAAACGTGTCAGACTCTCAGCGTCGCTCAGGCCACGAGGCTGAGAAGAAGCGTTATCAGTGCCGTGGTCTGCGGCATATTATGATATTATGAGGTTTCAAGATAAACACATTGTAATTGCTGTAGTTCACTACCCACATGCTGCAACAAAATAAGCTCTTCATGCTGCAAATTTGGATGACTGGTAGACGAAAACGTGATGTAACAAAAACTTAAAGTAGCATTATGTAGATTTTTCACCTTAAAATAAAATATACAAAAAAACATTGCTGCTTTTATTGTTTTTCTAAGCTCAGCACACCCAATACTGAATTATGTAACTTTGGTAAAGCAGATTGGCTGGTAAACTCTGAATGACCAAAGTCAGGTTAGTGTAAAATTGCCATAATATTATTCCACCTCTTCTCTCAGATTGTACAATGCATGTGAAAAGCGTGTTCTTTTTTTAATGGCCAAAGCACAAGTTCAACAGTCCCTGGACTGCAGGGGAGCTCAGAATCACCAGGAATACCATTCCCACATACAGTAGAGCTGCTTTTACTGCATGTTAGAGCTGTATAATAAATCACGTTTTAATTGTTTTAATTGTTATCGCCATATGAGTTTTCAAGAAAAACACCTCATAATATGCAAAGCCAAGTGCAAAAAAAACAAAAACATTTAGAGGAGCTTAAATTCATTGATCCTCCTAATTTATCACTTTCCAGATACCCGATATAGCTTTTTCGCACCTCACAATTTCTTGTCATGATTGTGCACCTCTACTGCATATGTACAGTGAAAAATGAACGAATGCATTAAGTTCCTTTTAGGCCGCCACACTGCAGCAAAACAAAAGATGAGGCAAAGAAAGACAAATGAATGCATAATTGTGGCGGAATGAAGGATGGCTCTTGTAGATGCAGCGTATGGGTGAATAAGAATGAAAGTGACTGAGATTGTTGTGTTTGCATCTGTGCCTACTGGCATACCATCACCGCTGTACGAAAAACTCATAAATCAGTTTCCGACCAGTTTGAGTTCACTTCATATAAATGGAAAGCTGCTGCTATATATTTATGTACTGTATACATTCCCTGGGCATTTATACCTTCTGAAAGTGAGAACAATGCACCTTTAGACTATACACAAATAAGAACGAACAGCTCTGCGGAATGTCTGTTTCTATACACTGATACACAGAGGCTCGAAACAGCTCTTTTAGAAGGTGTAGGTGTTGGTGCGGAGTACAGAAATAGGCCTTTTGAAAGCTGAAAGTTCAGTCTGCGGTCTCTCTCAATATACCACAGTATACATTCTCTACAGAAAACACACTGCTGCACATTTAACGCACAAAAAATGCTGTTTATTTAATACAAACATTAAAGGTGTTCTTCTGCTAAAATCCACTTTTTTTTCTTCTTTTTTTTGTGAAATACAACAAGTCTATCTGAGTTGTATATGCATATGGATGCTGCACATGAAACTCTTCCTCAACCTCCATTGTCTGCAGTAGCTAAGAAAAGAAAATATTTAGAAAAACGAGAATTATAAAGTATTCATGGCCTCGCCCACCTTGGCTCGCGAACGCCCACAGGCAGCTCAAAGTCAAAGTCAAAGTCAAAGTGGTTTTTATTGTCATTTCAGCTATATACAGAGTACACAGTGAAACGAAACAACGTTCCTCCAAGGACCATGGTGCACATAAACACAGTGTAGACAGAACAATAGTGCAACAGTACAAAAGTGCAGACAGACAATACAACACCATACAGACAAAGAATAATAAATAAATAACAAGACAGTGTGCAAATTTTGCAGTGTGCAAAAAAGACCAGGTGAGGTAGTAATTACTCTATAACACAGTGTGCAATAGAGTCCACGTCTCGTCAGATAGGAGCTAATAGCGCTAGGAACAACATGGTAGTGTTATTTGCGCAAATAACGCATCAGTGTTTTATATGCTTTACCCAGTAATTCAGAGCTCAGAATTCAAGAACACATGGTTGGAATTTGTCTATGGAAGACCACCAGCGAAGTACAATTGAGCTAGGTAGAAGTGTATTTTTAAAACCATTGTAAAAATCCATCCCAGGGTTGATTTTTACTTTCTGGACCTGGACTACCCACCTCTGTGTGTAAGTAACTATAGGTTTTACATAGGATCTCCGGTGGATTTCGCGTTTTACAGAGACTCTAAGACTAGATCAGTGGCTGGAATTACACATGTTGTAAAGTTACAAATATTTATACATTGCAAAGACTGTTATTAGCGTAAAAACCTCTTTATTTTAAACTGTTGTCTGTCTCGGCGATATGTTTGCATGTATGAATATTCATGAGCAAGAGCCGAAATCCCCCCCACCATCATTCCTCCACCGTACTAAAGGCATCCAGCGTCAATATACCGGACCACCTGAGCACTTTTTAGTTTTTTTCTTCACTAAAAACTCAAAAATTCATTCATTCATACTAGAGATTACAACTAGACATTTTAAAATGAATGGAAAAAAAGATGGAAAGAGACCTTTACAAAAAAATAAAAATACACTGCGTACTATACAGTACAAACTGTTACACTGTCTTGATTCACTATATTTAAACTCTCACCCGTTTACACAGCCTTTCAAGGCTAAACGTCATACAAAACAAGCTTGGTACTAGGCTAGAAGCTAACCCTACCACCCTACTGTACCATTTCACCATACAACCCTATAAAAGCACTCCTATCTCCTATGCTAGTTTGGAGCTTGGAGAATGGACATTAAAAAGGACCCAGAAAGGACAGCAACTTAGTTCAGTATGATTCAATAACATAACACAATTAAAGTATATATTGTTACAGTGTTAAAAGCTGTCATGGGCAGGGCTATGTGAGTCTAGGCTAAGCCATAAACCAGACAATAAAGGAGAGCTTTCCCAACATGTCCACAAATAAAGGAAAATCAGCATGATTAATACTAAGGCAAAATAACAGGGTTGTAAACAGGCTTGTAAAATTAAGAATCTGGGAATTTTCACCCCAATATAATATATATTGTTATATATAACAAGATTCCATGTATCTAAAATTCCATCAAACACAAAAGCTTCACACTCTGCTGGTATTTAGTTTCCTTGTTTACATTGTCTCTATTGTTATTTGCATTCAGTCTTTGCCAAGCCATTAGCCCTAGCTTAGCTATGGCTTAGCTTATCCAAAGCTATGCAGCCTACTTTGCTTCTTTCCAGCCACAGAAATTAGCTATAGATTTTGGCCTACAGCCCTGAGGCCTAGTTTGTTTTTAGCATTAGCTTTAGCTCATTTATAATCCTAGCTAATTTAGGTATCTTCTTTTTTCCCTTTTTACTCTATTCTGCAACATTCCTTTACTGGCAAATAGGAGGGCTTCTGATCAGATAACAGAGCAAGTTCTTGTCTCTTTTGGTAGCTCTTCCAGTCATCCCTCACTACTGGAACAGCATTTTTAGCTTTCGAACTGGCAACATGATGCATTCACCTGTGAGATACTGCCGAGGATGACACAAGCTGAGAGAGTGATCGAGAGAGATGGATAGAGGGAATTGTGGTAAATATTACATCACAAAAAATGAACATGAGAGATGTCCCTGAGAGATGACCTGAGATGTCTCTCCTGCTGTTCCTGCTCTGGGGTTCGGTTAGCCTAGCTCTCTGGTACTGGAATACACAGTACCGAATGGCCCTCAGATATTTCTATCCTCGTCCAGCACAGCATCGGCCAAAACCTTTCATAGGGCAACACACACTAGAAGTACACACATTACAGGCATATGAAATGCACAGATCATGTAATCAGCCTTGATATTCAATTGGGTAGAAGAGCAAGAGAAAAATGTTAGGAAACAAACCAGACATGGTTGAGACAAATGTAAGGAAAGGCTCAAAAGGAAAAAGACTAATGGCAAACCCCAGAATACACATACACAGAATAGCAATGAGACAGAATAACACTCATATGTGACACCACAACAAGCGTTTGTTGGCAATACTGCAAAAAATAATACTGCAAATAATACTGCAAAATTTAAGTAATTTGATGAGCGATGTCCAAACCATTGTACTGAACTAAACATATTCTTTGAACTGATCTAGCAACAATACTTCAAGCATTACAGAAGGACCACTCTTTTTACTGGGCATGGCTGGCTCCACTGGTGCCTCCATGCAAGTAATACCAATCAGAGCTGATTGTCTAAGTAAAGCTTTTCAGTTCCAGCTTTTTTTAGCAGCGAGCCTTGGGAGACCAGTGTGATTCCACAGGCCTTTCAGTTTTAATTCGGTTTGCATGAGCAGTGTTATTAGTGGCGGAGAGCAGCTGTGTCAGGCGGATCAGTAATAGGGCCCCTGCACTGCAGCCTCGGATATCAGCCTCTGATAACGCCTAATTAGCTGGACTCCATCTTCAGGGCTAATATCATACGCACTTTTCAGAAGAAACCCAGCCCAGAGCAGAACAGAGCTCTGGTATGGACTGCATATGTTTATCGCAAATGAAAAGAATTTGAACGTGGAAGCAACTTCCTGCCCATACCCCCTCCCCATCCCCCAAACAGGAAATAAAAGTATACTGTCGCAATTGCTTTCTTGATCATTGCTAAGGCTTTTGAAAAAGCTTGGTTTTCTGTCATCACGTGTTGGTGGGTGCATCCGAGATAAAATAATTGTTGCAGCAAGAGAAACAGACCGGACAAAGCCTCAGCGGTCCCCCTGTTTTGTTTATTTTTATCTAGGCGAGAGATAAAGACTGTGGTACAAGATGCAAGAACTGTGGAGGTCAGGCTAGGAGACGAGGCAAACAAAGCAGCAACACGGTAATGGATGGGGTGGCAGGGGGGCTGCTTGCATCTTTAACACTAACAACATTTCCATTTGCCTCAAGTTGATAAGGAGTTCCGTTGGGAGGAATTAACACAGAGAACATCAGGACAAAAAGGAGATATTTAAAATGCAAACGGAAAGCAAGGAGAAAAAAAAACTTAATTGTGTTAGCTGGACTTCTCCCTGAAGAGCGCCGATAAAATAAACACTAGGAAAGTGTCAATACGCAGTGTCAACAGACAACCAAGAAGATTTCTTCAAGGCTGAGGCTAGATTGGCAAACCAAACACACAATGACACAAACACAAAGGCTTGTCCCAGGCCTGTGGTTTCTTGAGAGTTGAAACTGTTGTCTTAAAGGCTAGACTTTGACTTTTGGCAAAACTGATTTCTTCCTTACAGGGACTAATTACAATGATGAACAATGAACTTGTTAAGGTTACCTTGATGTTTGCTGCAAGGCTTATTTCTTCATTTCTGCCAAATGTACTGTACATGGAGCTCAGCCTTACCATCAGGACTCCAGGACCCTTCAGAATGGTCTTATACTTTAATTTGGAACATTTACGCTTCCAAATTATGATCTGTTGCAATACAATTAGCTCCAGTACAGGTTTGTTTTGTATTTGTGGGACCCAGAGATGTAGCCAGGCCACTGCAGGCGCTCCATCCTCCCCCTTCTTTTTCCCTTTGCGATGCGTGTAAAAAGTTATTAAGCCGCCATCTCGGCATCAAAGTCACAGGTAAGTCCCTTTTCAGTGGCACAGCTCTCATTTCAACTTCAATAGAATTTCATTTCCCTCACTGCCTCCACCAGCACACCCTTTCCCCCCACATAGTACTCTGTGGGCCAGTGAGTAAAAAGCAGAGGGAAGGCGAGTTCAGGGGAAAGATGGCTTGGGAGTGTGTGTATACAGATTTTAAAAGAAATCTCTTGCAGCCTCTAATTGCAGGATTGCAAATGCTGCAATTGCTAACATTGGAGGTGGAGGTGATAAAGGAAAAGCTTCCCTGATGAAATCTGTCTAGACAGGTAATAGACTTGTGCAAGGTGAGACAAACTCAGGCCTAAAAATATGCAGAAAGGGCAATAGGTCCTGCTGCACTGCTGCATGCCGGCCTGCCATCAGGAGGAATCAATTGACCAATGCTAAAATACTCACCTTGGCAGAAGATCTTTGTCATGTGCAAATGGCCACGTCTTTTATATACATAAATGCTGCTCCATGTCAATATCATTCATTGATTGGTTGGCCAGGAGGATCTCTTGCTTAGTATTGATCTTGTTCCGCTTAAGACAGACACTGGATGGTGAGGTACTCAGTCAGAACAGGTCGGCTCAAGTGTAGGGATTAGATTCTGTTGTTGGGACTGTAAGAAAAACTTATTTCATTTGATAAAAGTCAAATAAAATAAAGAGAAGGAAGGCCTGCATTTGTTTACAGTGAGCAAGCATTGTTATTCACGTTGCTTGAGCTCTGAAACGATTCCAGTACGTGACACCGAAATTCTCCCTTAGCCAGCTCTGATAACCGCCAGGCAAGCATAACTAACTTCATTAGGGAGCTGAAAAGCTGGCTTGTGTTCCGAGCTGCGGTTATTAAAAGGGGTGAGGGGGGTGTTTGATGAAACACGGACGTTCTTGGGCGACTCTGCAGAACAAATACGGATGTTCTCAAGTGGCTGCGCTGTAATGCTGATGGACAGATTCATGTGTGCTCCCTGCCAGTCCACCAGCCTTTCAACCCATGTTGTTGCTTCTTGAGTCAGGTGATGTTTTCCCCTCAGGGGACATGACAGTTGTGTGGAATTTAAACTAGAGCCTGACCTCCACAGAGCCCCAGGGACATGACCAGGCAGTTGCGAGGAATCCCTCTCCTCTGCTCTAGCCCTGTGCACCCTTTCTCTTTCCCTTTTCCTTCCCACAATGGTTTGAGTCCTTGTGGAGACAGAAAAAAAAGAAAACAGCCTGCCAAACTATCCAGTAGAAGCAGAAGCAGTGGCTGCGGCACTTGGCAAGCTGCTGGCGTGGTGGGCACGAGGGGCTGATGAATGTTTAAAGATTGCGCAGTGCCAGAGGAATCAGGAAAATTAAACCGGGCCGGTGAGGATTCGGGAAGAATCCAACCAGACGACCGCCAGAGAGCACCGGCTTCTCCCAGGGTTTGTGGGAGCGGTGCAGGCGCCAGCGGGCTGGTGCTAAAAAAAACAGTCTTGCGCATCTCAGGGGCTCTTCAAAGAGAGGGAAAGTGAGTGCTATTAATCCCAGGCTTTTCTTGTGAGGAACTGAGACGACTGCTTTTTGTGCGCCAAGGCAGGAGGAATAAGGTAATGAGATCACACATGTTACAGCTCTTATTGAGCTACTTCTCAGCCTCCTGTGACAGCTCTTTGTTGGCATGAAAGAGGCCCATTTCATCCATTTCGTAGAAGACAGACCTCTCTAATCATGCCACAATACTGTATTCTTTATGTATTTGGAGCCTAATGGCGCTAAGGTAGTGACGGATCGTTGACATAATACCTACGTTGACGATAGTCTCCACTGGCCTTCGCCATGTTGAATTGCTTCCAGTTCTCTTGTGTGGTTGACAGGGAGCTCTCTGCAAGATGTAATAATTCTTCTTCTTTAGTATGAAGAGCTCTTGCACATCAAAAATCACCAGTGTTCTGTCCAACTCAACATGAATGAACAGTGTAGGTGGCAATCAGCTTCAGGGAATTTGCTTTGTGCATTCGAAACCAACCCTCCTTCCTCAAATGAAAGGTTTCCTGCTAAAGCCATGTTTCTCTAAAATATTCATTTTGTCCAGGCGGCATTGAAACCAAGGTTGGCTGGACGGGACTTAAATTTTATTGTCCTGTGTGCCCTGTAAGTTCCGGGTACTGTATGATGTCTGAAACAGGAAAAGATTGTCACGTCACAGAGTGACCTTGCGATTGTCCTTAGGAAGTCATGAATGCTTTGTCTGTTCCCAAACTAAAAGCACAATCCCAGCCCATCCGAGCCAAAGATGCACAGCTGCAGTGCACATCTTGCATGCTTCAGTTGCCAATAGCTTTGTAACTACCTTGTCTCCATCACTACTCCCTTGAGGACATTTTATAAGGTATTGCTCAGCCAAGACACCTCCCATACCCCGGAGGCAGCAAATTCAAAGAATCCGAAGGATCCAAAGAAAACTAGATACATTTTTTTTCTCAGTTTGTTTTCACACAAACAGCTGTCCCTTGCCTATTTTGCATTCACATATCCCCTACACACAAATTCACATACACATACCGAAGAAACTGAAAAAAAGAAAGAAAGGGTCTCTGAGGCCTGAGAAAGAAAAATGTGCATACTAACACAGGCACCTTCTTTTTCCTAGAACTTTATTTATTATACGTGATTAAATATTAAACCTACATTTCTGCTCCAGTTAATTGCATGTCAACACAGGCAGAAAAGGCCAGAATAGGAACCGGGAGTGGAGAAAGATTGGAGGGGGCAGCCCATGATCTCTACCAAGGGGGAAATACACTAGCAGCAATTGGAGCCAGATGGGTTAAGCAGCATGTGTGTGGGTGTGTGTGCTTGTGTGGGTGCATAACTGTCAGGGAGGACAGCCCCATCACTAATTCATGGACAGTTTCCCTTCTTCTGAGCTAGCACTGCTCTTCAAATGACCTTTCCTCAAAACCCCCATCCCTCAAGCATACATTGCAGCACTGCAGTCGCCTAGCCAGGCACTTGGTGTGCAATATTGATTAATAAAGCCATATGCTAGTAATGGTGCGAGCACACAACACTTGCATTAACTTGCAAGCAGGCCGACCGGCTCGGAGGGCACGGGATGACACAGGTCTGGAATGGCAGTCAGTTGGTGCATGCAGCCCTGTGGCCACCTGGGAATAGAGGTGGCCAGGTCTGAGAGAGTGCTGGCTCAAGTGAATCATCGATTAGCGATGGTCACAAATGTCTAACGTCTAGACAGAGTGGAATAGAGGTTCTTGCTAGTGGTAGAGTGGCTTATTCCATTCTCCCATTCTTATCATGCACTCGCTGACAGACAGCGAGTTCTCTACACATATTCAGAGGCATGCTTGACTCCTCTCGCGCTCTCTCTCTCTTTCTCTCTTTCTCTTGCTCACACGCAATCCTCCCCCGCCAGACGAGGGCAAGGATGGCAAGCACAGACACACCTCTGCGTGAACAATCATCTCCTGCCCTAACTGCTATAGACTCCTCTCTCTAGACCAGACCAGAGCGCCTCGTCTGTAAAGTTTGCGATAAGGTCAACAGAGCTATGCAACTTCCTCTTCTACCACACTGCCAATAGGGGTGTGCCCTTATGACAACCACCTGCCCATCATGTCTGGAGGTGACCTCCTAGTGAATGGGAAATGCCAAGGGAAGGAGGGCTTTGTGCCCTCCATCATCGGTTGAGGTCAGACTCTATTTCCATCTCTCCCTTCCATTAGATTTCCATTTGAATCGACGTGTGCGTTCTCTGTCGAGTGGTGGGGATCCCCCCTTTTCGTAGACAACAGTTTAAAGGGTCAAAGCCTGGTAATCAATTCTTAAACCAGGGACTGCACACTGAATTAGAGAGAAGAGAAGAGAACAGAATGTATCCATATCAGTGGACTTCAAGGATGCTGCGATGGATCAGCAGGCTGAAGTCTTGCAGATGATTAATGGTAACTTGCATGGGCCAGTGTGGTAAAACACACAGGGCCCTTTTAATTTAGCGATCTATAGCTAAGCTGTCAAAAGCACAACTTGATTTAGGATGTGGCAGTGTGTCTTTGCTATCGTAATGACGGGTAAAGTACACCTTGTGTGGTTTAAAACATACTGTACTAATTCTACTAATTAATCACAGGTGTGTTTTGGGTGTAATGTGAAACAAACCAATCAGCGTTTTACTTGCCATTCCCTTTAAGAGACTGCTATGCTCTAACTTTGGTGTGTTGCTATTTCAGGGGCGCAGCCACCTGGACATGTCCAACTTTTCTCAGCAGAGAAAACTGATCTACTCATTCACGCTCATTCATTTTGTTTATTGTTCATGTAAATTTTTGCCTAGCTGCCAACAGACATGCAGTATAGGTTTGTGCATTGCAGCGTGTCCTTGAGGCCTTGTGTGCATGACAATTGGGAGTGTATGCACGTTGGGCACATTGGGCCTGTTGACAATTTTCTGCCAAGATAGCAATAAATGTTTGACTGTTGACGTCTGCATAAGTTGTGATCAGTCAGTGGTGCACCTGTGTTTCCTGTTGCTAAGATAGCAATATGCCAGGAATTTGCATGAACAGACCTCATTTCCAGACCACCACCTTCATTAGTGTAGATGAATTCACAAGTGCCATTGCTACGTATTTTACATGACAAAGGTGCAAGGCATTAAAGACATAGACTGTTTGCAGGTTGACAATGTCTTATAAGGCAAATTACTGAACTAAACCTACAATCACTAAGATCTATATAGGAATGCAATGAAATTAATATTTTTGGATAAAATCAAACAAATATAGAATACAAAAAAGTTTTTCAGGTTTTCATTCATTTTGCCACTGTTTTATAAAATTGCACGATTATTACATGAAATTACCAAAATCAATGTGGACAAATGATCTAATACAGTTGCCATTGTTCACTTATTTTGATTTGTTCCATTAATTAACAGAGTGGGCTAGGGCTGTGAGCAGGGTAGCACGATGCTAACAGCCTTAATGCTAACAGAAAAGAGTCAACCACTGGCTTTTGCGCAATACTTGCAGCTTGCTTTAAACCAACACTGAACACTTTTTGTGCCTTGGAATTCACAAAAATGCCACTTCTGATGCTAAACAATTAGATTAAGAGATTAAGAGTTTGATGTGTATTCACTGTGGACCTCTGAGGTGTGAAGGGCATGCACTTTTGTTGCTTTTAGCTTATGCTATCTAAATTTGCAGTTATTATAACAATTTCAATGTGTATATCAATAAAAAGCTTATAGAGATAAAAACAAAAATATGATTATTTGCTCAACCCTACTGTGGATGGAGCTTCATTGGCAGCTTCTTCTCTTCTTCTTCTTTTGGTCCACAGATGAGTATGAAGCAGTTGTTGCTTGTGTCAGTTGAATGAACACAGAGAGCACTTTCATTTGTTAGATATGTGCTAATGTGACAGTGATCGCATTGTGTAAACACATGTAAATTATGGTGTAGCATGAGCTGCTCATAATTTCCAGTGTATCACCATATGTTTGGAAGTTGACATGCAGATCTAGTCTGACTCTCTCTCTCTTTCTCTCTTTCCCTGTCTCTCTCTCTCTTTCTCTCTCTCTCTTCCTTTCTTTTCCTGTGCCTATACAGCAGTCATCGGTGGCAGGCTGCCTGTTTCAATATGTAAATCATCCATAATTCAACACGGCCTGCCATAAATCTTCATTAGCAAGCAGAATAAAAAAAATGGAACTGTTCTCAGTTTTTTTTTTTTTTTTTTAACGCAAGTTAATTATGTAAAGACTCTATCTGAAGAAGCAATGAGAAAGCTAATCTACAGCATGACGCTGCGCGAGGTGCGTTATTGATGTCTTGGCTTTGCTGTGAATCATAACATTAACTACCCACCATTTCTGGCTCATCATCTGTCCAGTCTCTGCCTTCCTCTCACTCATCAACTCCAGCAGGCATATAGATACCGCACTCCCGCTCCGTCGAGCTGTCCTTCCAAGACTCTTCCTGTCCATTAGCCTCCAGCATAGGAAGACGAGGGCTACAAATGAGCTCTCTGAGCTCTCTGATCACCTGGCTCGGTGGGCTTTTAAAGTGGTGGCTTTTGCCAAGGCTCCTGAGCTCTTTGCTTACTTCTCGTTTAGCTAACAAGGTTTTTCAAGTGGCCCCTTATTGATTTGATTTGGATCTGCTACTCTTCACAACAAAACACTCGGTGGCGCACTAATGCACTTTTCCTCCGCTTTTATTCGGAAACATAGAAGGGAGATTATGAAAGATATTCATCACTTCTTGTTACCCAAGCAACTCCCGAGAAATTTAATCTCTTTCTGTCTCTCACTATATTGTGCTGTTAACAGTATCTAGCCTTCGCTCCGAAACCGCAGATATGCTTAGCGCTTAGACGCCGCCCGAAATATATCTCCATCATTTCTTTAGTCGCCTTCTTTAGTCTGTATCTCTTTGCCGAAAGAAGAAAGCCTCGCTCACTTGTGGGATCCAGTCGAGCGACGTCAGGCATATCAGTGAAGCGGTGTATCAGCCGCAGGAGCAAATCAGCACATTCCCCTTCAGGGCCACAATAGCGCCTCATTTCCAGCCGTCACAGCTGAAGCGATTCGGATGCGGCCGCACTGAGGAAGCACGCCGTGTGATATCTCAGCGGATCTCTAAAGAGCTTCAGTGCCAGGTAGGCAGGGAGGCAGGTAGGCCCAGCTATTGTAGGAGACGCCTCAGATGTGTGGAGGCTTTTGCTATGTTTCCCTAAATCAGCGTCATCTCATCTGCCTCATTACCTTCAGTCCTGCTGCCTCTCAGAGGTGGATCGACCATTCACCGTCACTGCCCATTAATCTCCCTTCTTAGCGGCCATCTTGCCACTCTGGCCAAATGGCAACTTGCAGCCTCTGGTTGAGGCATGCTGAGACTGAGAAATCTAATATTGCTGTCCAGTCCCATAATGAATTTTAAAAAAATATATTATTTTCACCTAATAATGGAAACCCTGAGGATACATTATCCGAAAAAGAAGCAAAACCTGAAGTTAGCATCACTAAAATGAAAAGAAACCCAGTGTCTGGTGACTGGCATCGATGGGTTCCAGAATGTAAATACTGTTTAAAATACTGATGCAGCAAAATAAAAAATAAAAAAATGGCAGAACGCTGAATACTAAACCCGTTTTAAAAAATGTTTTTCAATGTTGCATAGATTACAGATTCTAAATCCTAAACTGTATTTTTGTCTTCCAAGTGCAAAATCCTGCGAAGGGATTTTATTTTGAAATAAGAGATGCAGAAGCAGCCACAAGGTTCCACTGGGCTAACAGGCAGGTTAAAATAAGTATGTATATATATAATGACACTTTAACTGTTTTTCCAAGCTGGATTACTCAATGATAGTTAATGGCAGATTCATAGTGTCCCTTTGTGAAATCTGTGAGTCTTAACACTGATTGCAAACACTTTAACATGACATAAATTAAATTAATAATTGTTTTGTATAAACTATTCAGTACTTCCACTTATTTAGCCTTATTAAGTGTTCTTTTTTTTTTCTTTTTAATTGTCAGACAATAATTTTCTATGGCCAAATATGAGGTCCCTAGTTATACCTAGTTTTCAACTGTGTGTTAAAATGCAGAATTACAGTTTACTTTGAACTGTCGAGTTGGCCTGTTATTTGTGAGTCGCTGTTCATGGACCCCTAATGACTTGGCAAGTGAAACCATAGAAAATAAATCTAAAGATGACGTAGGAATGTCACAGGGCAATGGTCACTTAAGGTCTTAAACGCCATTACTGCTAATGGTCTTAGGAATAAGCTTATAGAAAATGCAGAAAGTGCTGGTGGCTCCCTCACTAGTAATTCTATACTGTGCACATGACATTAAGTACCCTAAAGGAACATTTATGCTGTATGTCTGTGTTCGTGTGTTGATGACTCTCGAGCATCACTTTGCAGTTTAAACCATAAAGATGGAGAAAGCCTGGCAGATCAATCACAGCTGCTGCTGTCCATGCCGTGTGACGCATAGTTGCATTTCTGAGGAGGTGTGCGACAGGCTATGGGAAAGGTTATGACGTAGGTCTAAAACGCTGCTACTATAAGCTTGAGGTCGCAGATTCAAACCCCCAGTCATGCAGCTCTGCCATTAAGCTGCCGGCGCTCAGAGGGAGCAAAATTGGGTAAAAGTGGGTAGATGGCGCTCTCTTTCCCCACATCACTAATGATGATGCCTGCAGCCCCTGCAGCACGGGGCGTCTGTGAGCTGATGTATTGAAACCGAGTCGCTGCGCTTTCCTCCAAACGCGCTGGCTGCTCGACAATACTGCATCAGCTGCAAAATTGGGGAGAAAAATTAGAAAAAAGAAAAAAAAAACAGAAGAATAAATTGGCCTTAAATTGGTCTTAAACCAAGTGTTTGCACTTGCATGTGTCTGGGCACTCTGCAGTTCGTGCCCAAATAAGTTAAATTCAAAACACTCCCGAGTGCTCTTAAAGCGCCGTGGTGAGTGGTCACGCCTCATTAGGACGCTGGCTGGCGCAGCAGGTCTGCGCTGGTCCATTAGCAGGCGGGCAGGCCTGCTCGGAGCTCAGGCCGTCCAGCAGCAGCTGGGAGACGGAGTGCTGGAACACCTCTACTAATGGAGGGCCTGAACACGACGGAAGCAAGCTGGAGCATATGCTCCTTGTCTCAGACTTGCCGAAAACAAGGGCACTGACCACCACAGCGACATAAAAACAGGGTGTAAATCAACGTTATGATCGGCTCGAATATATAAAAGGTGTAATTCACACAGGTACTGAAGGCTTCTATTAGTAAACAACACATTTCTTGGGACTGGTTATTCACAAGGACGTTGTGTTGTGACAGATGGATTGCTCAATAATGTGGAGATGCATGCAATAGTATGTTACAATTTTATGTTTATTCTACCCAACCTCAAAGCACTTTCGAAAAATCAAAAATAATGAGCAAGCAGAGGCGGAGCTTAATTAGAAGCTTGATTGGTATAGGTAGAACATTGACAAAATAGGCTAATATACTGTATATATTAATATAAACATACATGCTGTGGGCATGTGTGTTTATGTTTTTGTACTGCACTTGTAGAGCATTATTCACCCTCTTGATGTAGGGTTAAAGGGTGAATTAGGGGCTCCACTGGTCGGCTGCCATTTTATTGGCGGTCATTTATGCTCTCTTGTTTTCTAAATAAAGTTTGCCCAACTGGACTTGTAATTCTGCACCTGGCAAAGCTGTATATCCACTAAGGCACAGTTAAAGATGCACCTACATTTAATTTCCACCTTTTGGGGACACCCAAGCCAGGATTGGAACAGAATTTATTTTTATTTTCCATCATAAAATGGCTTTTGACAGTTGGATAAATGATTTAAAACAAAATGCTATAAGGAGTATGTATGCAAAAATGTTTGTAGATGACAAAGAATGTTTTTATCGATTATAAAACACATAAAGATATCACAAAAGTTAAGGTCTTGTTTTTTTTATACTGCAACAGACATTGTAATGTGACTGAAAAGTAATAGAATAGAAGTAATAGAAAAAGTAATAAAAGCTAATCCTTACAATATTTTTCGCACTATAAGGCACATTTAAAAATCGTCAGTGTGCATTTTAATCCAGTGCACGTTATGTATGATGTTTATACCAGTCAGGTTGTAAGGAGCAGTAAAGCCACTGTAACCCTGGCTAGCAGTGCTGGAGCAGCATTAGCATTACACGCTTACCGTGCTAGCCGTTTGGCTGTTCAGAGGGGAGTATATTGTACTGTAGCCTGAGTGTTTACTGTGTTAAAACAAGCTATTTGAGATTTACCACTAGCTAATATTGCCCTGGTTTAGCTGCTAATGCAAATGCTCCAGCATTAGTGAAAATCTAGAAAAATAGGGTAGACTTGATAATATGTAACTTTTGCCCAATTTATTTGTTGATAACAGCCAAAAACTTGAAGATGTAGGCATAAAGTGTTCATGACATTCGTTGGTTGGATATAAACTTCTATCCTTGTTAGCTTTTTTAGTCCTGTGGCACGTTGGCTAACAAAGTAAACTGAACACCAAACATGATGGAGTTTTGAGTTATGTAATATATTAAAAGCAAAGAGGAAATTGTGAAAATGTATTTTCTTTGCCTGACAATTCCTTTCAAACATCAGCTAAATCGTTAAGCAAGAAAAATGGTTCTCTGAATTGTATACAAACCTCAGCATCATCTGTTTATTGGCAAATGCTTTTCGTAAGAAGCTGCAGGAACGGTCCTGCTGGTTTAACCCTACTTATGACATGTGCATTAGAGCAGGCAGTGTGCCCTAGCTGTTCCTTAATCAGGCTAAGGAGCTTTTAGTCCAGGGGAGAATTAATACTCATGTATAGCAACATGAGGCAGCAGGGTAGCCAGTAATCCTAATCAAATGCTTGATTAGGAACTGGGCTCTTGAATCTGCATTGCATGAGAGAGGTTTAAGTGTTCCTAACTCTGACAAGAGTTACAGGAAATAATAAAAAAAAAATCTGAGGCATGGATTTTTTTTTTTTCTGAGCCTGTGTTTGCATGCAATCTATTTAAAAATGGAAGTGTTTTATTGCAATGAGGGAGGATAAAGGTTACTGGGAACCATGGTGGTCATATTTACTCAGCTACATATACAGAAGGAATATATATAATTGTCGCGTGTGCCAAACCAAGGGCAGACAAACGCAAATACTAATCAAAAATTTATTAACATAGGGAAAAGGCTTACAGGGGTAGTCAGGGATAGGCAGGGTCAGTATTAAAATGGCAGCGATAATTAACAATATACCAGAGAAGCAGGCAAAAGGGTCATACATGGTAAATCCAAACAGGCAGAAGGCAAGGCAAAAAGGGGTAGTCTAAATACAAAATAGGTCAGCAAGGGCAAATAAACGGCAAAAAGAGCAGGAAGAGTCAGTAACAAGGAAGAAGGATCAAAATAAACACTTAGTAGAAGAGCTACTAAAACAAGGGGGTATTTATTCAAACCCAGACAGGTGTGGGCAATCAGAAGCTCGGAGAGCATGAACGCCGTAGTGTCATGTGATCAGTCCAGAAGATCCGGTGTGAGTGCATGCTGGGAGTTGGAGTCTTTAATGTGAGCATCAGACAGCAAACTCTGGAAACATAGCCAGTTGCTGTTGCTCATCTCACGCTGGCTGATATCACGTGATGCTTGTTGTTGTTGTCACGGTTTCATGTAGACTAAGCCATACTACATGCTAATTGTAGCATGAATATACTGTAAACATAGAGTAGTTTACTCAGACCATTGGGCAAAGTGAACATATAAACACCTCAGTCAGATTCTTGAATCAGAATGAGTTCATTCAGATTGGAGAAAAGCTTTGCATGTATACAGCGGCTGTGGCGGAAATGGCTCCCTACTCCCTCATTAGTGTAGGGATGCTATATAGGGATGGACTATGTAGTTCACTAAATGACGGGTGGACAAAACTACAAAGTGTTTTTTTTTTTAGACTTTAGAAATTGAACTCATCAGTTTTGTAGATATTCAACGCTAATCTTGTCATCTCTTGTGTGACTTTGTTGTTTTATCTGAATCCCACTGTAGCAACCTGGCAACCCTGATGGCTCGCTGTCCGCTCAGTTTGTTCGGCTGTCTGCTGCTTGGTAGCGAGACTCACAATGCATTTTGGGAAACATTTAGCTTAGTTAAGTGTAGTAAGCAGCGATGTTTACTGTAAATCATGGTGCATTATGGGAGAATATAGTGCCCTCAAAATCACGTTAGAATTTCCCCTTATGATTCGGACACTGGTTGGCGTACTCAATAGTGCCCTAAATAGTAAACAGGGAGCCAATTCGGACACAGCCATAGACGTTGATGTACGTAACATTGAGTCGAATAGGTACCTGCAATGCACCTGTATGACCAAAGGTGATGCCCACCAAGTTTCATTCCTATGATTCCTTCCAAGTGCAACTCTTTTTTTAATTTGTGTGTGTGTGTGTGTGTGTGTGTGTGTGTGTGTGTGTGTATAATACATGAAGCTATTTGATTCTGTTTGACATTACACTTGCCTAGCGGTAAGGAGAACAACTTTCCCTCAACCCAATGTATCAAAGTAGTCAAACCTTGGCAATATTGGTTAAACAGACGGCTGTTTTCATATAGATTACCCGCCTAAATGAAAACTTCCCCTCGGGCCCTCTTTTCCCTATTATTCCTGCCAACCCTGAAGAAAAGAGGAATGACCTAGAGGGCTGCGATTACAGAAAGACTGGGCTGACGTCTCCGGTGTGTGTCTAACAGACTATAGGGGAGCTGTGGAATGCAGGCCAAAACGACCGGATTCATAATTCATATTCCATTGCGCTTGTTCACCTCAGCATAGATCATTCCATGGAGCAAGCTCTCTCTCTATCTCTCTCTTTGGATCCAGCTCCCTCCCTCCCTTTTCTGGCAGATGTCAGACCGGGGATTACTTTCCAGATGGCTGCCACTAAACTTCAGCGTTAATCATGGTCAACACCTCCTCTCTCTGGAGGTAATGATGGCAACCTACTTTCTCTGCCTCAATTTGATCCCTCTTTCAGCCGGCTCCTCACTCTTCCACCAACACGCCCCCTCTCCCGTGCCAACCAAATGTCTCACGGTGCTTCAGCTGGATGTGCCCGAGCCCTGGTGCAGTTTTCCACAGAGAGAGCTAAGTGAGAAAGTGAGAGAGAGAGAGAGAGAGAGAGAGAGAGAGAGGGCAGTCACGGAAGTCTCAGTAAGAGGTGCCTGATGGGAAAATAAGATTGGGACACAGAACATTAACTCGGCTTCTGCAGAACTTAATCTGCTATATTAAGAGATTAGCGACAGGCCTCTTTTGAAAACACCAAATGTTTGCATATCTTAACAGACCTACATGGCCTACACAGCATGGAGCCCTGGTGTGTTGCACAAACATGTTCCCGGCTAAAGTGGGTCTAATGGTGCCATACTAATGCCATACTGCCATTCCATCGCAGGAAGGCATTAAGTAAATAAAGCAAATGCGATGCATGTTTTACAGGCTAGCATCATGCTTAGCCGCCTAGCGCACAAGCAAACAAGCAAGCAAGCAAGTGAACGAGCCCAGCGCTAATGCATTCTGACATTTTCCCAGGACGCCGTCCTCCTCGTGTCCTTTTCTGGCTAAGTTCATTGTATACGCTTGACACTTGGCGGGGAAAATGAGCGCAGTGCTATCTCCCGGAATTGTCTTGTGAATAAACGTATTTGCATTACGACTCCCAGGGACCAGGTACAGCTCAAGTACTTAATTGGCATTTTAACAGCACAGGCAACATTATTACACTCGCCAGCCAAGGACAGACAGCGATGACCGCTATGAGATATTCCCTTCATTAGGCCACATCTGGTCACACTGTTTTCTTATCACCATGCTTTCATTCTCATTAGGTTGCTTCCTTTAACATGATTTAATATTATAGCCCAAAGTATTATAGCTAAGTAAATGCACACATTTTTTTTTTCTTTTCTTCTTCTTCTACTTGGTCATTGAGAACATGAAGTAGCTGAATGTCTGAATCTCTAAGCAGTAGTTTCCTTGCCAAAAGTCATGGAGTAGCACATCAGTATTTACATGCATCATGAAGTGTTACAGTGTTACAGTATCAAGGGATCACTTTTATACCGTATTGTTCGCACTATAAGGCGCACTGGATTATAAGGCGCACTATCAATAAATGTCTATTTACTTGTCTATTTTAATAAATAAGGTGCACCGGATTATAAAATGCATTTTTTGCAACACGACTAATGAACAGAGGTGTCAACATGTTTTCCTTCTAATTCAGCAGTGAAGAGCTAAGCTAAGCTAAGTAAACAAAATAGTAATTCTTAAAGTCAGACAAGTCAAATGAGCACCGGGTGTTCTCTACGCAGATTTCTCTCCTGAAAACTGTTTATTTGGGTAAGTAAAGCACTTCGGCTTATTTGAAGTAAGCTTAGATTTCAAGATTTTCACTAAAGCTGGAGCATTAGCCTTAGCATTAGCGGCTAACTGCTAGCACTTAGCCGCTAATGCCGTCAGACAGCACTACACTGAAGAACCCTGAGTACTCTTTTAAACCAGGGCAATATTAGGTAGCGGTTCGTACCACGTAGCTTGTTTCAACAGGGTAAACACGCAGACTACAGCCTAAAATATACTTGCCTCTGAACGGCAAAGAGCTAGCGCTTAGCACTGTTAGCGGCTAATGATAATACTGCTGAAGAAACTTAACTGAAACTCCTGTATAATGCTGTTCTTCAGTGGAGTGACTTTACTGCTCCTTACAACCTGACTGGAACAATTCATACATAAGTTGCACTGGATTACAAGGCGCACTGACGATCGATTTTTGGGAAAATTGAAGGATTTGCGAGCATTTTACAATATATTCCCTAATCCACATTATTATGGGTGTTTCTGGAATATGCCATGGAGGGCATCAGTACCACCCGCAGTGGACAGCTGGCGCAGTGGGTGATTATGATCACGACTCTACAGGTCAGTGCAGCATTTTTTTTATCTTCAGTAGGACATTGTAATTCAATGTTAATATAGGTTTTGTTTTATTAATTTGTGCAAGCTAATGCTCACATCTGGAGAGTAGTGAAGCAATTCCTTTGATTTAAAAAGCCCCACCCAAAGGCGGGGCACAGCAGGGTCCAAGGAAATATGGATGTGGTTTCTATTGAACCAGGGAAAATGAGTCACCTTGTATTTGCAATGATATTACATCAGATAAGAACTTCACAGAGAACAGGTATGAGGCTCAGTCGACCAAGGGCACTCGTGTCTAGACGCATATTGGTGAGTAAGTGCAGCTGATAAAAGCAGACCACTTCAGGAAAGGATAAAGGAGCCCTCTGTTCAATTCTAAAGACAACAATATTTCCCTTATAAGGTAACAGCGCTGAGCTTGGAAGCTTGGAGCTCTGGAAATGTCGCTAGAACATTGCTGAAAGCAGTTTGCGTGTCATGAACACCGTGTAAGGCACACTTTGAGGGTGTGACGAGGTGTAAAAAAACACAGTTTATGTGCTTCTTATGTGGAATTACTTCAGCATCGAATTAATGTGATGCCACTCGTTTCATGTTTTTCCTACGCGGTGTCACCCTCTTCGGTGCAGGAAGAGATTTTTAATTAGCTTATTAGTTGAATCAAGTGTTTAAGTGCAGACAGGGAAATGCTGAATTATGCTGGAGTGCTCTATGAAGTTGCTTGTTAACTACTTTTGCAACGTATACAGCTACCTTGGAAAATGTTGTAGTCTTAGAAGTCTTGCAGTCATCTAGTCTTCTGGCGATTTATGTTTTCGTGTTGAGTCAGTGCATTTCCCATGACTGGAGCTGTGTTTCGGCAAAAAATTGGCGATACGCATCACAATACAGGGGTTATGATTTAATATATTGTGATACATTGTGTTTATATTGATATACAAAACTGCCATTGTATAAATAATACAATGCTACATCAGTGAGATCTGAAGACAGAAATGCTATTATCTAGCCTTCTGGGTAAACACACCACTGCCTGTACCAATCTTAAAATCGATACTGTGCTATTGAGAAAGATTTTACTATCTATTATCAATTTTACCTTCTACTACTATTACAGAACAAAACAGACACACCAACACACAAGTATAAATCCTCACAATGGCATATATCACTTGCATAGGCTATGCTCCTGCAACGCCATACTAACTCGCAACCTTTCAGAAACTCCTGAAGACCGAGCTCTTCAAATAGCATCTACTCTCCTAACACAACTAACAAATTGACTCCTTCTAACCTTCTATTCTTTCTTTCCCTCCTTTCCTCCTCTATCCCATTATTTCCCTTTGGCCTCCTTTAGGCCCTATCTAATAATGTTTTTGCCTTGAACTTCTGTGTCCTCTATTGCTAAATGTACATCATTATTGTTAGTCACTTTGGATAAAAGCATCTACCAAATGTAAGGTAATGTAATGTAATGCCATTGTGAACATTTATACTTTTGCATGAATGTGTCTGTGTTGTTCTGCAATTACTTAATCAAAACTGTAGGCGAAGGTGGAAATACGATGCTCAATAGAACAATTTCTAAATGTAGCTCTGAATAGGATGGTGCACATTATGCTGCGGCATAGGAGTAGAGTACATATCTACTCCACAGTGTGTGGCATATGCATAGTCTACTATAGTCTGGCCATTACGTGGTGGGCCGCAAAAAAAATTGTTTTGCAAAATGTAGTGTAATGGAATGGAGTTCTACAGACTAATAGCTCTCCAGCCCAGAGGGTTGTTGAACCCAACTGCAGAACAGTTGATCTCAAAGCGGGTAAACCCAAGGAGAAAAGAAAAAATAAACAATAAAAACACCACTCCTCAAGCGGGATCGAATCTATGTCGTCAGGGTTATGATACAATACACTACCGCTGCCCCGGCTAGTGAATCAGGAAACGGCTAGGAAAAAATACCCTTATAAGGAGATAGGGAGCCCAAGAACAGGCAGAAAAATGAGAATGAGAGAGACAGGGGAGTGATGTAAACAAAAGCTCACCAGAGAAGCATTTTATTTTGTTTATTTTTTCATTGTTTATTCTAGTTCAAACAACCTCATGGGCCAGATGTTTGATGCTATTGCCGACCCCTGGTCTACAGCATAGATTCAATGCTTAAGCATAATGTGGCCTCTGGGCCCATTTACATTTTTTGCTTGACATTGTAAAAGCAGAAAATCTAAATGCTAGTTCATAAAATCCAATCCAGCCTTTCCAACTGGGACTCATATGGGAGACACATAAGTTAGAAGAATTTCAAGTGGACATGGACTCTAAATAAACCCCATTATTATTACAACTCAAACTTGATCTCACATGCATCCCATCTAGGACATATATGTGCTGTGTACAACCCAGGTTGGGCCCATGTTTAAACTCTTCCTGTACCCATCACCCTGTTGGGGCACCCTCTTGGGGCATATCACTGACTGTGATTCATATGTGGACATTGGCATTCTTGGGAACAGCACACAAAATGTACACAACTAGTCCTGAGACGAAGGCAGACCTGTATTTGCTGAGGGTAGAGCATTTTGATTTAGCAAGCTGGATAAAGGAGGGTTGCATTTGTTTAAGGAGAAGATATTCCCATGGTGAGTAGCCTACCTGAGCCCAAGTGCAAGAAGTCAGCAGAAATAATAGCCTCCTCACTTGGCAGTAGACATTGTACCGAAGCAGCCCGCACTCATCTGCAATGCAAATGCTGAATGTAGTTCAGCGAAGACATTGTTTTGCATTATACTGGACAGCTTTAGTCTCTTCTTTCAGAGCACCTCAGCTTCACACACGTGCATCATGAAGGGAGGATGCAAACAAAGGAAATCTCAGGTGGTAATATATTGGCAGATAGAAAAAACAAAACATCAAGTACATCTAAACAGCACTTCATGTACAAGAGCTCTGTTTTCTCTCTGAAGCCTCGGAGCTGTACAGCTATTTCCACTGCAGTGCTAAAGTACTGTGCCGACTGAGTGCGCTAACCAATTATTCTATTGGTCAGGTGGAAATAAATTGCTATGCTCTTCGCTTTCGTGTATAACTTTATACTGGCCAAATGAGAAACCTAATATACCCAACACAGTACTGCATGTCATGTTATGCTAATCACGGTAATGTGTATATACAGCTCTGGAAAAATAAAATAAGAAATATTGTCACTCAGAGCATTTATTTGCAGATAATGAGAAAAAAGATGCAGAGCTCTCAGACCTCAAACAATGCAAACAAAAAAAACAAGCTCATATTCATTCAGTTCAGTTTTAAGAGTTCAGAAATCAATATTTGGTGGAGTAACCCTGATTTTTAATTACTGTTTTCATGCATCTTGGCATCATGTTCTCCTCCACCAGTCTTACACACTGCTTTTGGATAACTTTATGCCACTCCTAGTGCACAAATTCAAGCAGTTCAGCTTGGTGAGGTTTGATGGCTTGTGATCATCCATCTTTCTCTCGATTATATTCCAGAGAATTTTCAATTTGGTAAAATCAAAGAAACTCATCATTTTTAAGTGCTCTCTTATTTTTTTCCACAGCTGTATGTTCAGACATCCCACCCTACAGAACACAGACGACACTTGATCGGTCTACAAAAAAAAAAAAAGATACCACAAGAAGCGACCAATCAGGATTATTTCTGTGTCATATTCACTATAACACTGTTAACTTACTCATACTTTGTCCAACAGATTCCCTAATAAAGTAGCTTACAGGGATTGGACATAAAGTAAAGAGTAAAGTTGCATTCTATATATATATATATATACAGGGGTTGGACAATAAAACTCAAACACCAATCATTTTAGTGTGGGAGGTTTATGGCTAAATTGTAGCAGACTGGTGGCCAATCTTCATTAATTGCACATTGCCCCAGTAAGAGCAGAGTGTGAAGGTTCAATTAGCAGGGTAAGAGCACAGATTTGCTCAAAATATTGCAATGCACACAACATTATGGGTGACATACCAAAGTTTAAAAGAGGACAAATTGTTGGTGCACGTCTTGCTGGCGCATCTGTTACCAAGACAGCAAGTCTTTGTGATGTATCAAGAGCCACGATATCCAGGGTAATGTCAGCATACCACCAAGAAGGACCAACCACATCCAACAGGATTAACTGTGGATGCAAGAGAAAGCTGTCTGAAAGGGATGTTCGGATGCTAACCCGGATTGTATCCAAAAAAAAACATGCAATGTCCTTAGATTTTATACTGTATATGATTTCTGTATGCCACTATCTCATACTAATTTGCGTGAAACTCCCGTTAGACACAGGAGAAGTGAGATGTCTCTTTGTGTATATACCTCATTTAAACTCCTTCTTTAAATCCTATCTGCCGTATCCTATCGGCGAGTCTGACCTCTGGGTTCTAAGCTCCAGTCTCTCCAGTCAACACATCAGGTCTGCTATTTATGACTTCATTAGTTGTGACATTATGCTCCGTTCGTTTCTGCTGCAGCATGCTGAGACTCCAGGCCTAATTATCAGAGCTTAAATGCCAGAAGGTTAGGAGGACGCACTAGAGGCCTAGGAATTTAGAAATTATCAGTAAATATCAACACTTCATATACGATATTCCTTTGACGCCAACTGTAGCTAAACAACTAAAAATCCATCAGTTACTCAGGTGCTTCCCACTGAGTCATTGCATCATTTCCAAAAAACGCTATCTAGCGAATAAAGCATCTCGAGAGGCGATGCACCAGCCATCTGGATTGTGAATTTACGGTTCAACAAATTGCTCTGTGGAGAATGAATGCAGCTGTAGAAATTTTACTGTAGAGCTTTCAGAGTTTCAAAGATCCAGGTGTTGAGTTCCTGTTCCGCAAACCATCCTTTCACTACAGTACTCCTGAAGCAACTGAGTGAATTATTCCTACAGTGGTGGAGATTTTAAGTCTGAAAACACTGTTTTCTTTAACAGAGCAATTGTATGTTTCACAGTGTAATCTTCACAGTGGGAAAAAAACAGCGAACTGCTCTCAGCATAACAGCAATAAAATCTGACAAAGACCTTCATCATACAGTGCCAGCATGATGCCACATTAGCATACCATATATATATATATACAGAGGTTGGACAATGAAACTGAAACTCCTGGTTTTAGACCACAATCATTTATTGTCCCGACGGATAGTTCTAGTGGAAACAGGAGAGTTGAGGTGCACATTGAATTCTGCCGTGATTTGGGCAGCCATGGTTTTATGTTTTTTTAATACAATCCGGGTTAGCACCCGAACATCCCTTTCAGACAGCTTCCTATTGTGTCCACAGTTTATCCTGTTGGATGTGGTTGGTCCTTCTTGGTGGTATGCTGACATTACCCTGGATCCCGTGGCTCTTGTAAATCACAAAGACTTGCTGTCTCGGTCACAGATGCGCCAGCAAGACGTGCACCAACAATTTGTCCTCTTTTGAACTCTGGTATGTCACCCATAATGTTGTGTGCATTGCAATATTTTGAGCAAAACTGTGCTCTTACCCTGCTAATTGAACCTTCACTCTCTGCACTTACTGGTGCAATGTGCAATTAATGATTAAAGATTGGCCACAAGGCTGCTCCAATTTAGCCTTGAAACCTCCCACACTAAAATGACAGGTGTTTAGTTTTATTGTCCAACACCTGTTTATATATACGTTTCATACAAAAAAGAATATAGTGTTACTCCATTTCCAATCCCTGTAAGCAACTTTATAAGGAAATCTGTTGGTTTTGTAAAGAAAAACAACAAAAAAAATCTATAAAAAAAAAAAACAGGGGCGACTTTGAAGTCACCATCTGATAAGCTGCTCTTTAGCTACTGTAATTCACATATTCATAAATAATAAGAAAAGTTCACAGGCAATTATTCTTGGTCTTAGATCACTGTGCAATTCACAGCTCTGCCTGTCTGTGCTAAATCCCCTCTCGAGGTTGCTAAGCTAAACCATCAAAATGGCCCGCTTTGAATGCGTTTGGGTATTGCTGTAAAGTGAACTGTTCAGTTCACAGAGAAAATAGTTGGTAATATAAGGAAATCTTATATTCAGGCTCTCTGACAAGTTACTGGGCAATGCCCTGAACTACGGTCAGCATAACTGAATGGGCTTTAAAAATAGTCACGTTTTAAATACGAATCAATCAATTCATATCACAGAAGCTCTGCCCTTTTGGCAATATTGGGGTAAGATATTGAGATCTTCCAGTTTGAATTAAAATGTTTGTACAGTATTCTACTGAAGAAAAATAGAAAAACAAATAAAAACCTTATTTAAATATATGTATTTTTATTTAAACACCATTGAGAGTGATATACATAACCATATACATACAACTCAAGTTTAAAAAAATATTTTGTAAATGGAAATATGGAAATAAACACAATATGCAGTTTTCTTTGATATTATAAAGCCTTTTACAATTTAGAATTAGGTGCAGCACATTACGTGCAGCCATTTAGAACAGTTTGGAGGAGTCTGTCTTATTTTAACCTCAGGCATTTAGCTGGGTTTGTTTTAGATTTTTGAAGTGAGTTATATCATCATGACAAGATCCAATAAGCTCTTTAAAGCATCAAGGCAATACCCTGAGGTTGGCCAGAATCTTTAGCTGAAGTGGAGTTTGACCATGCAACATGACAGTGACCCAAAACAAACCCAGATCTTGACTCTGTTGGAATGCTTTAAGGATCTGTGTGTGTGCATGCAAAAAAAAAAAAAAAAAAAACTCACATATAAAAAAATATCACATATATGAAATAATTCTGCATTGAGGACTAGGAAAAAACTCTTAATCAGTGTCAGTATGAAAACTGTTTTAGAACGTGTCTGTAAGAACATAGGATGTCCTAACATTTTTTTTATTTAGTGTTTTTATTGTTTTGGTTCATAAAAGTATGAAGTCATATATTCACTGTTTTATATATCGTCGCTGTCCAATGAAAGACAAGTACTACATAATTTATACAGACAAACTGTCTCTTACACTGTGTCAAAATTTCTTAATAAACGGACCATAAGAGATACTTTAAAATGACTTGAAATAAACTCTTTTTACATCGATTTCCATCAAAAGTTTAGAAGCCTTTTTTTTCTACTATAAAGTTGCTGTTTTGGAGATTTTGGAAATTTTCATTGGACAACGACAATATATAGTTTGAAAAAAAAAACTATATAATATACTTAACTATATGTTACATTACAGACAGAATAGAGTTAATTACCTTTAGATTATTATCAAAATTATATGTTATATGATGTATTAAGAGTAAATCTACTACTAAATATGTTGCTCAATCACATTCATAGACAGCCCTGTTCAGAAAAACTCCAGCAATTATTACGAGTGAATGATGAGAATAAAGAGGGCTGTGGTTTGAGCAGCACATCTGTTTAACTGCCTTCGATTAAGCCTCCATCCATTACAGCTTTTAACATCTCTCTCACACATAATGTGCCAGCTTTAACCCTATGGCTAAACAAAACAGCAGCTTTATCGAGCCCTTTCCTGTTAACAAAAGGATGGCTATCAGCACACAAACATCCCTCCGGCGGTCAATTCGCAGGCAAAAAAAAAAAAAAAAAAAACAATTACAATGGCTCTTTTACACCTTATGTGATCAAGTTGTGTTTTACTGGCGCTGCTAGACGAGCAGCGTAAATACCACTTGTAAAATATCCATTAACAGAATTGTCAGCAGGTGCCCGCCAGCCCCAGCAGCAGCCATTGCATAAATGTCATCCCCCGGCCTAACTACACAGCAGAGCGGGTGCTGAAGGAACGCCTGCCAATGCCAGTTCAATGAGGGGAAGGTATAATATGGCCCCTGACGCAGCAATCAATAGACTGTGTCTGTAGGGGGAGATTCAGTGATCCTCCAGGGCCACAGATTGGATCAAGCCGTGTAACTGAAGCTGCTGGGCTGGGTGGCATTGATGTTAGGCCAGGCTGAGACAGGAACCGAGCCTCTGTTGAGTCACATCTTCCTACACTGGCTCTCTCTACACAGCAACGCCAATCACAATTCCCATCAAGGCCTGCACACACATTTCAGCCAGACATAAACAGTACTTGTCTTCAGGACAGTATGTTGTACTGTATCAAATGATACAACTTCCATTCAGCCAAAGCAGAGTTGACAAATATGGACGTTTGTACGTAAAATAAATATAAATAAAACAGGCTCCTCCAAAATGTTTTAAGCACATGCAGTATCAGAGGACAAGGCAAAAACAAGATTGGAAAAACAAAAAGGGTCATACACAGATTTGACAAAAAGAATGGGACATGCACATCTGGTATGACTTAAAGTTGATTAATGTGTTCATTAGAAGAGGTGTACATGATAATTTGGTCCTGCAGTATAGTGCCTTTGATACCAGTTTGTTACATGTAGGTGGATTTTTGTCTCTATTTGTCTCTATTACTATAATTCAGTAATTTCCAATTCCATCCACTATATGAGGCAAGGACAACATTAGTAGATCATCTCTTTATATGTGAGCTAGTCTGTTTGCTGATGATACTGTATATTTCAAGAGAAAATGGGATGGATGTGACCTTACTATACAGAAAGAGTGGAGCCAATGAGCCAATAGCTTTAAATTTCTCACCATGACCATAGCTTCAATGCACTTCTCTTGATAGTAGGGTAAGCAGTTATTTAACTATACACTCTAGAGCTTTTTGGGGGGACAACTGATTGTCCATCAATGTCCATTAATGAATTGGTTTGGTCATTCTGTATATCCTTGGTATCCTTTCAAGCCCCTTCCTGTCAAAGTAGGATGTTCATAGCCACATATTCAACTACGAACCCCCTCAGACTTTCTCAGAGGACAGCATGCAAGATTAGCATCTCCTCCAGACCATATCAGGCCACTCTCTCCTCCATGCTCAACCCAAAAACCCTCAGTGTTGGACTCTCCAATCCAGTCCCAGAGACAACTAGAGCCCAGCTGCCTCCTTGTTTGGCAGTGCCAGGCTGGCACAGTTGAGAAAGAAAATGGCAGACGGGCATCGGGCCCAGCCTTGGCCCTTCATAGGCCCTCTAGTGTGGAAGCCATATTCTCTCACAGAGCTGAATGAGTGCACTCACACCAGGGACAACCAAGAAGCTGAGAGACATGAAAGAGGCGGCCATGTCTGAAGCAGGCATTAAATGACTGAGAGAAAAGGCTGGTAGACTGGTAGTGTGTTACTATGTTAAGTGGGGGAAACGGTGAAGAGGACGAATCAGCTGAGGAAGAGAGAAAGAGAGAGAGAAAGAGAGAGAGAGAGAGCTAAGAAGAGCGTCAAAGCGTTCTCCCATTCCTAGCTGTCTCAGTCCTGTCGCTGTGGGTTAATATAAGCGGCACACAATGTTTTAAATAATATACCAGCCTTACAGATAAAACGGATAAACATATAAAAGATTCAACAGCCATAGAAGCCTGTCATAAGAGAGTTCCACCCAGAGAGAAAGAGAGAGAGAGATAGAGCGAGGGAGGGAGGGAGGAGAGAGAGAACAGCACTGAGGTAGGAGACAGAAAGGAAGCGTTTAGGCCCTGCACTCTGTACATATGTGTGAATATAAAAGAGTCGCTGTTGAGTGGACCATAGGTCAAGCCTACTTATTCATTGTCTACATCGCATGAAATGCCGCATTCTGGCCAGGCCCAGCATTAACAATGTATAAGGCACAGCCTCAATACAGCTAATGAACAGCCAGGGGAATAATAAACTAGGAAACAATTGGGGGAAGAGGGGGGGGGGGGGGGGGGTCAACAACTGAACAACTGACACTACGCAGAGAGAGAGTGTGAAAAACAATATACGCACTCCATATCAAGCAGTATACCAAAAATACAAAAATACCCTTAAAGTAGTGCTGGGCGGTATACCGGTTGGTTTATTTGGTATACCGAGGAGTGAACTTGAACTTGTATTCATTTCTCTCATACCACCATACCGCTAGAGGGCGCTGCAGAGCACAGTGCAGAACAGAACCATCAAAGAAGAGAGTCAAACGCTGGTCTAGCTCTGTCTTAAAGAGAAATCAGAACACCTCCTTTTGCTGTTTCTACTCTATGAGTGTTTTTATCACAGTAAAATAGAGCAGTAACTACAGCCCTTTTAAATAAACTAATACCGTAGCTTTTTTTATTCATTAACTGGAGAAAGAAGGCAATTGTAGCTAAATTTTTTTACTGTAATGCCTATAATGGCTTGAGAAATAACATATCGTAAATTGATATTAAACTTGTATCTAAATTTTACAATAAAACTTTTGACAAATATCTCTTTGATTACTAAAACACTGAGTATTTTAGGTTTGTTTACAGTGTTTATGGAACTATTCATTCAAATATTTATTTTTGTGAAGGGAGCCGTGTTAAATTTGTTAGCATATCTATTTTTAAGGTCTATTCTTTACGTTCTTTAGCTATTTTTCTGATAATAAAGTCTGATTTCTTCATATATTGTGGGACAAAGTAAACCCAATACTAATCAAAGCCTTAATTTAAAGCCTTAGGGTTTTATATTATGTGTACTCCTAACAGTACAGTAATTCACAAACTTATATTAAAGCCCAGTCATTCAAAAAATAATATATATATAAAAAATACTGTGATATACCATGAAACCGTCAGTGTCAGGTAAGCCAGGCAGGGAGACGAGGAGGTGGACGTAAACGCAGGTAAAAATAAATTTGTCTATTAAATATGTAACAAAGAAACAAACAAACAAAGAACAAGGAAACAAACCAAAACAAACAGGGTGTAACGATAACATAAAACAAACAGGGAGGCTAAACGAAGAAACAAACGAGTAACTAAAACAAGACTAAAAACTAAACAGAGCAGGGATATAAACAGGGAGAAATGAACTAGGAAAAACAAGAAATAAACAAGAAGATAAATCAAAATAGAACAAAGGACTAGGGCTTTGAAAACGAAGGCTATGCAAACAAAGAAACGCAGAGAGACAAACGACAGGAGTTGGTGCAAAGACCGACGAAGACAAAGTGCCACAGGGGGACTATATATACACAACAAGGGAAGTGGAAACACCTGGGGCTAGGGGTGGAGCTACAAATTGACACAGGTGGAAAAGTACTGGGACAGAACACAGGGGCACAGGTCACTTGGGACACACACAGGCACGAGGACAGACAGGAAACAGGGCCAGGACATGACAGTCAGAATCTTAAAAAAATACTGTAATATGCATTTTTGGCTGTACCACCAAGCACTACCTTAAAGGTTCACAGTAAACAGCTAAACAAACCGTACAGTACAGTATGGCACACTCATAGACAAACTCTGGTGGTTCAGAGCTCCTCCTGCCCATCTCTCCCTCAATCAGGGGACCTGTCTGAGGGTCTCACATCTCCCCTTAAGGCTGTCAGTCAAGCAGTAAGAAGTAGTCACCACTTTGGCCTAAACCTGTCAGACACTGATGAAGCGATCACAGCTACTGCACACATACACATTACACATACACACTGTACATCAGGGGTTTCCAGTCTTTTCCACAAAGGGCAGGGGCCATCAGTCATTAAACGACCGACCAGCTGATTCGCTGACCAGAAGTAGAATCAGGTCACCTGACCTGCAGCCATACCTCTGCTGTACATGGCCCAACCACTCTTAAAAGAGAACATGCTCAAAAACAATGCATGGTCCAAAATGGATTTTGCACGAGGATAAAGTTATGCTTTAAGGATGCTTTCACCCTTACCTTGTTTGGTCTGGACCTTATAAAAAGAATAAAAGTAGAAATTCCTCTAATTTTGCAGTTAGGGATACCAGCTAGGTTACTATTAAAAGAAATTCTGCAGTATAACGGCTGAATACTGTGTAGTATTCATATAAGAGGAAATTATATAATAATAATAAATCATTTAATATTTTTTCCAACCCACCTGGTCTGCCTAATACTTAAATGGTAGTATTTATTAATATATATATATATATATATATATATATATATATATATATATATATATATATATATATATATATATATATATATATCAATGTAGGTGTGCATTTCCACTTTTATATTAACAACAACAATAATAATAATAATAATAATAATAATAATAATAATAATAATAATAATAATAATAATAATAAATAATTAAGTAAATGCGATAAAACAATCTTCATTGTTGTTGTCAGAAACTAAGAAAGTAACTAATAAAGTAACTTGTAATCTAACTTGGTTCCTTGTAACAAAAAAAAGTAATCAGTAATCGGATTACTTTTTTTTAAAGTAACTCATCATTGGCCCTATCTTACCCCCTGTGCAAGGCACGTCACAATGCTTATTGATATCTCACACCCCGTAAATGGTCTTTTTTTACACCTTGTCCCTGCACCATTAAGTAAAACAGCAGCAGTGTTTACGAATATATCTACGACTATATCTGATTGGCTTATTGCACGTTATGCCCAAAACACACATAAGATTAATTAGGAGAATAAGTAAACGTCCTTTGCACGTTTTAAGCTGCCCAAGGCATATTTTTTGGGTCCTCACAATACCAAACACACACTGATGCATGGTGCATGATGCGCGGATGATGGCTCGTCTACTGTATATATATCACTAAAATATGGCCCCTCGACTTAGTTGGAATCAAATAAACAAGAATTACACCAAGTTGAGGCAGGTGATTACCAACTATTCGGCAATGGAAGAAGAAAAATAACTGGTTTTGTGCAGAAATCCAACTAACCTTCATTGGCATGTCCATCACACAGCAGTGTGAGGTCAACAGATTACATGGCTTCATGATTCTTCTACTGTACTCTATCTACTGTAACTGTAAATTAACATTTATTCATAGACAGACATTAAAAACCAAATGTGTATAATCATGTTACACACATTCTGCTGTGTGATAAACATACATTTGCAGAATTTGCCACAACGCCTAAATGAAATCTTGCCAAACTCCCAACATTGTACATTATACGAACCAAATGTGTAGAAT
The DNA here is from genome assembly GCF_023375975.1 of Astyanax mexicanus. Lineage (NCBI taxonomy): Eukaryota > Metazoa > Chordata > Actinopteri > Characiformes > Acestrorhamphidae > Astyanax > Astyanax mexicanus. Next base: position 14,538,279 of record NC_064425.1, on the reverse strand, counting down.
TTAACAAACCAACCGTAGTCTACACTCTGCTCCAGACTTTCCAGTGTGAATGGGGTCTGAGTTAACAGAGAACGAGTGTGTCTTTTGTACTGCTACAAGAATCTCCCAGAAACTGTACAGACACAGCACACGGTCCATTCCAGCACAGCACACGGTCCATAACTGCCTAACACAGCACACTGTCCAACATGGCAGATGGTCCAGTATGCCATACAGCTCGATACAGCCAGGATTTAATTTGAATAAGGAAGGGCTACAAGATGATATCATCCCTGCTGTTCAAAAAGATAAAAATCATATTCTAAAACTGCCGTCTTCGTCTGATTGTTGTCCTAATGTGATATGTTTATTATAAATATATTTAATTGTATCCATATTTGAGATTTACACACCAAGCTGCCTTTGCTGTAACACATATAATTTGTCCACTACAAACTGGTTTGATTGGAGGTTTCACAGATGTTTGCTCTTTATATTCAGATTTAATTGCGTTTCATTCATGGTCGTTCTCCATTTACAATTCTCCAGTTAGCAATTCAAACAAAGCTAAACAGGGCTAATGGTCCACTACAGCATATGGCCTAACACAGTGATACCCAAAATACTAGAGTACATTTCAACACAGACCAGGGAGCAACTCAGTTAAGGTCAGAAAACACAAACCAGACAAATATGCAGATTTCTAGAGTTTTTAGAATGTCCAAAAAATTAATTGAGGTATAGAATAACATGGTTTATGAGTTTATGAGTAGGTTACCAGCTAAAACCTACAGCTGAAAAGTAAGTCTCTAAACTAAAATTACAATTTCCAAAGAAAATACGCCCTCACCGGTACAATAGAGAGCTACGACCCTTTTTTAGCACAGCACATGGCTCAACATAGTACAAGAGCCAACAGTCCAAGACAATTGTTGAATGTATCCCAATAAAGACAACAGTGCCCAGCACAGCACACAGTATAATGCAGCACATTACCAACACAGCATATTGCCCTACTGTAGCATACTGTAGCATATGACCCAAGATACTGCTGTTCAGAGCTGAGTATTATTGGCATGTAGCCTGCTGCTAACCCTGGCTAACACTGCTGGAGCAGCATTAGCTACTAACTGCACTAAGTGCTATTTTTTTTGCTGTTCAGAGGCGAGTATATTGGACTGTAGCCTGTGTGTTTACCATGTTAAAACAAGCTACGTGGGATGATCCTCTGGCTAATATTGCCCTGGCTTTCCGAAGCACTCAGGGTTCCTCAGTGTAGCATTAGCTGTGTGTCGAGCGGCATTAGCTGCTAACCCTGGCTAACACTGCTGCAGCAGCATTAGCATTAGCCTCTAACCACGCTAAGCATTAACTGTTACGCCGCTCAGAGGCAAGTATATTAGACTGTAGCCTAGCTAATATCCCTCTGGCTTACCGGAACACTCAGGGTTCTTCAGTGTAGCGCTGTCGGGCGGCATTAGCCGCTACTAATCGGAATTCTAAGCTTACTGTAAATAAACAGAAGCAGTTTACGCACCCAAATGAACAGTTTTCAGGAGAGAAATCTGTGTAGATTAACATCCAGCGCTCATTAGACTTTAATAGAAAATATTTTTTGAAGCATTACAGTTTTGTTTACTTAACTTACATATGCTAAAATTGCTAAATTAGAAAAATAAAACCTGGCGACACCCCTGTTCCTTACTAGTTTTGCCTAATTCACCTTATAGTCCGATGCTCCTCATGTATAAAAAATAGACCAGAAAACAGACGTTCATTGATAGTGCGCTTTATAATCCGCTGTGCCTTATAGTGTGAAAAATACGGTACCTAACCAACAAAGCACACAGTCAGTCCATCTAGAGTTCAGCCCAGTGCTCTGCACAGCGCTCCACTCATCATGAACTACCCACACAGAGCCTAAGTGCAAAGCAAACACGGTGACCCACTCCAAGTACATGATCTAAAAGTGAAGAGAACACAGACAATATCGCCGCACTTCTTGTCTCCTCTCACCCCTACAATGAAGCAAGACAGCAGAATTATTGTACAGGAGAGAAGAAGAAAACAGACGTGCGTTAGGGGGAATAAAGTGGACGCAGGCTGTAAATGTTATTGTGCCATTAATCACGGTGACAGCAGGCGGGCTCCCACACCCATCAACCCTGGGAATTCTGCGTGCTGACAAAGAGGTGGAATAAGCCTTCCGAATAAGCAGCTCCCATCGATCCGGATGAGAAAACTGTAACTGACCCGGCTCAGGCTCCGTTTTTAGGCTCGGCCGGTCGCTACCGCGGGCCGTAATTGAAACCGGTGCCAGGGGTGCAGTGCGGGTTTAGGGTGGAGTTTTATTTTTTATGTTGCCAGTATGCTGTACGAGGGCTAAAGTAAAGTAGCGTTAAATATTAAAGGGTACGCAGTATTCTGTGTCAGAACTGTCAGTGCTGGCGGTGAAATTCTCTTTTACACTGTGAAAAAACAAACAAAAAAAAAACTGTGTGTTCTGCATTTGCTCCAACATCTTGTCAGTGTAAATAAACTGTTTAGATAGCAATCGGCTGAAGTGCCTGAATTAAATCTCAGATGAGTGTGCTTTTATGTGCGTTTTATGAACTGAGAGCAGGACGGAATGACTGTTACTGTTTTTTCTCTTTTTTTGGTTTGTTTGTTTTATCTTCCATTTCATTGCCAGTTTACAGTAAGAGGCACTGTAATGCGGCACAGCACGTACAGGTATATTCATAAATATGCATGTTTCCATAATTGTTTCTCAGCGGAGATGAATAAATCTCTTAGCAGAGCAGCAGCAGCAGCAGAAACGCAGAGGCTGTACGGCCTGCTGTCTGTATAGTAGCACGAATGTCAATAAGAAAAGGTGAGAGCAATTACGCTGATCCATGTACTTGCTGATATTTCCAAATACAAACATGGAGGAATTAACACAAGCCAAGGTAATGAGGTCCATATATAGTATATATATATATATATATATATATATATATATATATATATATATGTGTGTGTACCAAGAGAAAGAGAGAGAGAGAGAGAGAGCTGTCAATGAATTTGGGCCGGGTTTTTGCTCAGCATTCCTGACACGATGTATGCTTGTCACAATTGCTCATATCTTGTAACGTGCTGCCAACACAATACGAGACAATTTTCGCTCTGTCTTCCCTATCAGCGCTTACAAGAATCCAATAAATAAATATACATTATGGAAGTTAATACAGCGGCACAAAAACATCCCGTGGAATAGACATCCAGAGAATATTAGAAGGCGGCATCACTCTGTGGCAATCTGTCCTTTTAACGTACAATGGGGAGCAACTTTCGCATACCTAATCAAACTAGCACAAAACCACCGGCGCATCAGGGCGAGGCCTTCTCCCCTTCTGTAATTTCCTTTCGCCCTCCAATTCTTCCCCTTCTTATCCCCTGGCTTTTGGCAGTCTGGCAAGCACAATAGAGCGCTCATTGTGCCACCCAGAGGCCGGTTAAAGGCTTTTCTCCGTGCTCATCTGAGGCGGCCGTCTGCCTCAGCATGCACTCGTCTGTTGTCTCCTTTCTCCATTGTGAACGCTGGCGGGAGCGAAAAAAAAATAAAAATAAAATATTGATCAATCGCAACGACAAACCGACAGCCAGAGTGGACCAAGAAAAAAAAAATGGCACCATCAGAAAAGAGGCTACCTTGAGCGAGCGACGCGGACGAGAGACACTCTAAACGTCTTCAGCAGACCTCCCGTCGCCGGGACAAGGGGACGGCAGAGAATTGGATTTGGACGATTTTTCTCCAGCGCTCGCTGAGCGCCGCTGTTATCCTCCCCACCTCCCGTCCTCACCTCCCCCTCCAACCCCCAACCACCACCCGCCGCCCGCCTGACTAATGCAAGTTCTCAGAGCCTAGACAAGCCTTGATGAACACACTGCAGTCTCACAGCTTGTCTGATTGGCCCTTGAGGCCGGACATCTCAGGCTTGGTCAGCTCTTCCCCCCCCCCCCCCCTCCAACTTCATTTATCAGTTCAATCAAAACAAGTGAGAGCTTCAGGGATGGAGAGAGCATGTACATGTCAGAGTTGAGACGTGGGAGACTTGGAGAGACGGGGGAACGCTACAAGAGCTGCATATAGAAAAAGAATTGCTACAAGATAGTGATAAAAAAGTGATAAAAAAAGAAAGGAGAAAGTGCAGGCTCTCTAGTAAGAGTGGAAAGATTGCAATACTGTATCACAAATCCAGGATTAAAACAAATGGGTGCTGATTCACCACACAACTTCTTCTGAGAGTTTCTATACACAGGGATTGGACAATGAAACTGAAACACCTGGTTTTAGACCACAATCATTTATTGTCCTGACGGACAGTTCTGGTGGAAACAGGAGAGTTGAGGTGCACATTAATTTCTGCCTTGATTTGAGCAGCCATGGTTTTATGTTTTTTTGGATACAATCCGGGTTAGCGCCTGAACATCCCTTTCAGACAGCTTCCTCTTACAGTGTCCACAGTTAATCCTGTTGGATGTGGTTCGCCCTTCTTAGTGGTATGCTGACATTACCCTGGATAACGTGGCTCTTGATACATCACAAAGACTTGCTGTCTTGGTCACAGATGCGCCAGCAAGACGTGCACCAACAATTTGTCCTCTTTTGAACTCTGGTATGTCACCCATAATGTTGTGTGCATTGCAATATTTTGAGCACTGAGCTCTTACCCTGCTAATAGACCCTTCACACTCTGCTCTTACTGGTGCAATGTGCAATTAATGAAGATTGGCCACACTAAAATGACAGGTGTTTCAGTTTCATTGTCCAACCCCCGTATATGTATATTTTGTTGTTATATTTTGTGGAAAAGACTACCAATGATCAAGACTTGGCCCTGAGAACTTGCATAGTAGAAGTTGTATATAAGCTAAAGGAAGCTAAGTGTGAATCAGTTTAATCAGTAACTGCTGCAATTGTTTAATTACCTATTAATTATTTAGTAGGTACTGTGTATCAAAACATATTAACAGAAATTTTGTTTACAAAATGTGTAAACTAATCTGTATTAAAATCTACATAATCTCAGCTGACAAGGTGGCCACGCGCTTTCCCACAGTACACATACATTTTTAATGATACAGACATCAGAATAAAGGGCTGCAACGATTAGTCGATATAATTGACAATGTTGATAATTTAAATTTGATGACTACAAATTTAATTGTTGAGTAATAGTTCATTTTTAATAATACAGCATTACACAAAGTGCTGGGTTTACACTCTTATACTTGGTCTGTGTCTCCAAAAGTGCCCAAACACAACAGATTGCAAATTCACTCACTAAATATTAGTACTGTCTATGTTTAAACAACATCTAGACATTTAAATGGCTTTTAAGTCTTATGTTCAGATGTTTCTATCGTTTTTAGAGATGGAGAACATGGCAGAAATAATCGCTTACTAACTGACTAATCAAAACAATAATCATCAGATTAGTCAACTAACAAAATAATCATTAGTTGCAGCCCTAATAGAACATCAAACGAAACTATTTAAAAAAAAATAGTTGTAATGTTTAAGCCTGTGGCACTCGACCCTCTCTCCCTCTCTCTCTCTATCTCTCTCTTACTCTCTCTCTCTCCCTCTCTCTCTCTCTCTCTCTCTCTCTCTCTCTCCGTGTCTCTCTCTCTCTGTCTTTGCTACTCTGCCTCTTTTGACCTTGACTGAATCAGTAGGGTAATTAGTGCAGACAGCTCTGATCATCACAAAGAGCCATAAGCACAGTGTTAACATCAGGGTCTGTCCACTTTCCCCTCTGTCTTTCTCTCCTGCCCTTTCCTCCCCTCTTTTCTCTCCATCATATACAGAGTCATTCAACCCTGTGATCTTCCACACCCGGCTCGGCCGAGCGGACTCCGGCCCCGGCAAACAGCCCTACTCTGCATTTTAGCATTCATACAAAATGCATTTGGAATAAATAGAGAGGGACAGATGAGAGAGGAGAAAGATGTGGCTGCTTTTCCTCTCTGCTCATTTTCATCGGTAATGATAGGAATGTGCAGTAAAATGACAAAGCAGGAGCTACCTATATGTAAAGATGCTAAGCAGAAAAAGCTTCACCGCATTCTGATCATATATTTGGAATTCATCACTCTTATCACTTTGAAATAGCGTAGACTTCTGTCTAGCAACAGATTTGAGTAAAAACTACTGACTACTAGATCATGATACATAATTATTTCCAATGTTTAGGTATTTTTGGGGTTTTTGAACAAAGTGCACACAAAACAAATTATGCATATATATTTATACAGAAATTGCTAGTATATAGAAAGTATTACTGCAACCAGGGCTTAATTTGCACAGCATCCATTAAAAATGAGTCTCAGGTCTGTAACTCTGTAACTGAATTGGAGCAGCCTGGTGGCCAATCTTCATTAATCGCACATCATTGCACCAGTAAGAGCAGAGTGTGAAGGTTCAATTAGCAGGGTAAGAGCACAGTTTTGCTTAAAATATTGCAATGCACACAACATTATGGGTGACACACCAGAGTTCAAAAGAGGACAAACTGTTGGTGCACGTCTTGCTGGCGCATCTGTGACCAAGACCAAGTCTTTGTGATGTATCAAGAGCCACGGTATCCAGGGTGACGTCAGCAAACCACCAAGAAGGACGAACCACATCCAACAGGATTAACTGTGGACGCTGTAAGAGGAAGCTGTCTGAAAGGGATGTTCGGGTGCTAACCTGGATTGTATCCAAAAAGCATAAAACCACTGCTGCTCAACTTACAGCAGAATTTAATGTGCACCTTGTATATGTATATATCAAAGTGAAAATGGCACCTTTCTTATAACATGACTCCAGTAATGTTGGATCTAAAAACTATGAGAGTGTTCCACTAAGGTTGGTAAGCATTGGGTGTTCTGTAATGCATGGTGTGTGAGTGTAGTTAATAAATCAGTGTCACAAGCCTGTGGTTAAGCTATTTTAGGGGAAGAACAGTCACAGCAGTTGGGATGTTTGCAAGTGATAAACATGGTGGCGGTGTTATTTTATTAGTGCATCTGTCTAATCAGGAGTTTACAACACAGCATGCTACTTCATAGTTCATTTCCCCATATTCTGTTGTGTTATATGCTGATGTAATTGATCATGTTAACCATTACACATCATTTCACATCAAACAGCACGGCTAGCACTTTAGCGTGTTTGGTTATTACATTTGCATCACTGATCAATATCAATATATTATTTTTTTATGCATAAGCAAATGACAGATTTGCATTTAGTGGCAGTTTTCCTTCTTTAAAGGTGTTCAAATAACTGCACCCCAGGCATTCATCTATCATTAAACTCTAATACTAATTGCATTCAAAGCCTGCATTGTTATAAGTAGACAAAAAGATGGAACCCCATAGGTTTCATTTCAAAAAATGATGTCATCAAACCAGTGCAAAAGCACCACCCCTTCATTATCTACACGTCATGCTGGCAACTTCAAAGCAAAAACTCTCCAGACTGTTTAGTCTGAAAAGCTGCTTGCAAGAGCCAAAAATATGGGTTACTTTAAAAGCCACCTTTAAAATAGAGAGCATTTTTTTAGTGTTACTGCTGGATAACCGGCTATTAAAGCAGCAGTCCTCACTTTAAAAAAAGAGTAGGGGCAAAATTTTATCAATGTCATAGCACTACCATCCCTGCAATGCCAAATAAAGGTATTTAAAAAAAAAACAAAAGAAAAAGAAGAGTAACAGAGTGGTCTGGTAGGTTTGTTGGATGGAACGTCTCTCTTCATTTTGAAGGCACTGTGTTTTTCAAATCCTTTAAATTTTCCCAAAAATGTAAAGTGCGCCTTACGTATGAATTTTACCAGTCAGGTATTAAAGAGCATTAAGGCCATTCTGCTGAAGTACAGCATCATAAAGGTGAGTTTCCGGCGAAGGTTCCCCAGCACTAAGGCTGGGTGCAGCAGCATTAGCATTAGCCGCTAACTGCAGTGCTAGCCTTTTTGCCAATCAGAGGTGAGTATATCAGATTGTATTCTGCATGTTTGCCAATTTAAGGGTTCCTCAGTCTAGCAATATCGGGCAGCATTTACGTCCCAATAGCGCTGTGGTTGGCGGCTAATGCTAATGCTGCAGCACCCAGCCTTAGTGCTGGAGAAACTTCACTGAAAACTCACCATTAGACAAAATATTGAAAATCTAAGCTTACTGTAAAAAAACGGAAGCACTTAACTTAACTTAACCCAAATAGGCACTTCCCCCACAACTTCCACATTAGAAAGGAAACATGGCGAAATTCTTGCTCACTTCGATGTAGGTATCCTAACTAGTGTCGTTCAATGCAGCTTATATTTTGGTGCGCCTTATGTATGAAAATAGACCTGAAAATGGACGTTCATTGATAGTGTGCCTTATAATTGCGACTTAGTCAGAAAAATACCATTTTATATTCAGTATAAACAAAAGAAACACACAATATACTCAAATAAACTATTTGCAAATTATTTACATTAATCTGCAGTAAAAAAAAAAAATGTTTTTTGCATTATTTGTGCAGTTGCACATTCTCACCAGAGAGGTCTCCAAATCCCTAAATCCTCTAAACTTCAAGACTGTCACTTTAACAGTTGTTCAACCAGTTCGGTCAATGAAAAGATTAAATTGAAGGTGATGAGAGGATGCAGGGAGATGAAAGAAATAGATAGACAGAATACAAATGAGAACAAGAGAGACAGAGAGAGAGAAAGAACGCAGACAGCATGAGCAATGTCAGTCTGAGCTTGATCGGTGCAGCCATGGAGAGGCTTGTGTAACAGACTGGTGCTTTTACCGAGGCAGATTAGAGGAGGCTAGATTGCCAGTGTGTGGAGGAGCACTCCAAAACTAGCCCTCAAAAACACACTTAGCAAAACACACACTCTCACGCTGCTGCTGCTGCTGCTGTGTCATGCCGGGTATGGCTCAGCATACCTTCCCAGCCCCCCACCTCCATCCACCGGAACACACCTCCGCCTACCCCGGCCTCTCCGGAACGCCGCAAATCCCCGGCTGCCTCTCTGATGGACAGTGTTGGTTTTTCTCAACTGCTCTTAAGAGGCTCGCTTCTCCTAGAAAATAAAGGGCAGAAATCTACAGCCTCAGGCACTGTTTGTCATATTTCTCTCCGGTGTGAGCCAGAGCCTAATGCAGCATGCACCCAGACCACTGCACACACACACAGCCCCTCTCCCGTAACACACGCTCCAGATAAACTCAGGAGCCCACCTGCCACCTTCCATCAGACTCATCACTGTAAGGCAGGACAACTTCGCTCATGAGAAGTCATCAGTAATTTGTAAACTACAGTGCAGAACAGTGCGTGTGGAGTGTGAGGCTCTAATGGTGTATTCCATTTGAACTCAGATGTCAGAATTTCCAGGTACTGAGTACAAAATGGTAACTGGAAATTTGTGAGAGCCTCAATAACCTCAAGTTCAGAATCCAACATGGCTGCCTGCACCACACATCAACAACAGTAACAGCAGTAGTATTATACACTTATACACTTTTATTTATTATGCACTTACATCTATTTATACCTCATTACATCAGTTGTACACACAGTCCTCTCCAACCTTTATCTGTGGATATGTTTTTTTTATGGTGTCTGGATGTGTAAAATACCATATAATGCACTGGTTTTGAACTGCTGTTGCTAACTTAGAAAATGCTAACAATGATAACCATGATCACTATGCTAACAATCAATACCAAAAGACAATTGCAATAGCAAGTAAGTTGTGATAAAGAGGTTTTATTTTGGATATGTTTTAGTGTAAATTTAACTGTTTAACTGACTGGAACACTGTCAACTCGGGTGTGCAGTCCAACTGACATTGGACTTCTAAAGTAAATAAGATCGTCAATTGTGGAAACCTGGCTTTCTCTGTCACATGACATCATGTTCAGTAGCTCCTCCATTTCCACTCGCTGTTGTTTTTTACATGGATCTCCGTGGAAACATGTGCCCAAAGTATAATTACGGTATGTGGCAGTAGACAAATACTGTAGCTTTTTTATTAAATGTGAGGTGACGAAACTAATCTTGTCTGGATAGGGCTTAAGATGATCTTCTTAAATAGTGTTGCTGTCCTCTTCATGTGTCCCATTATGTGTAAAAGTGTTGTTGGCAAGTTGAAAGCTTACTCGTTTTTCCAAGTTTTTTTTTTTTTCTCAAGGTTTCTTTAGGTCTAGATTGTAACCTTACTCGTTTTTCCGAGTTTTTTTTTTTCCTCAAGGTTTCTTTAGGTCTAGTTTGGTTGACAACTGAGGTAGTCAAGCATGTTTTCGAGGGACTGGATAACAAAGAACAAAAAAAAGGGATTGTAAATGTAGCCTCGGCTAGAGTTAGCTTTAAGCCTTACACAGATCCCTGTTTGTTTGCCTAGTTTTCACTTCATTGAGTTTGGGTTCCCCTTCTGGCACTTTTTCTGCGGACACTGGCATTTTTCTATAACTAGCAGGAGTCTGGAGGTGATGTGCTTCTCTCTAGTATCAACCACATCACAATCTCATTCTTGTCAGCTATGGCTATGAGTCAAGACCACTACAGAACGGTCATGAGAGTTGGCACACAAAGGGTGAATCCCATTTCTCCCCTTGGCCCTACCCCTTACCCCTATCCCTTCTTTTCGAGTGTAATCCTTCCCCTTGGAACGGAGTTACAAGGGGAAGGGGTAAAATCCTACCCCTAGGAATTGGGACAACCCTTCAAGCACCCGGTGAAAGGTGAATCTTATTGAAAATAGCCTCCATAATATACTAGAAATTGTATATCACACTGGTTCCCAACACTGGTCCTGGAGCAGGTAATGTGTTACAAAAACAATATAATGTGCAAGAATATGGGTCCTCAGTGACAGAGGAATCACTGGTATATCACAATGACGTTTGTCAATGAACAATAAATACATAAATAAATAGCACTGATTTATGACCAGGCTACTAGCGGTGGTGTGTAGGTGACCCTGCTGGGCTGATGTGATGATAGCAGTGGAGCGCTAAAGTTCAGTAGCCTAGCTGCTGGTTAACTAGTTAACTTTAGGGCATTGTATGTGTACAGAAAGGGGGCAGGAGGTGCAGAAATTAATTAATATTGTCCATTCCTTAATTCCTCTGTGATAGGGAGCTGAAATTAGCTCTGATTATTTTTTATTTGATTTATATTTTCCGTTCCGCCTTAAATGCGGTAGCGCCTGCCGTCTGTTGCACCATTTAAGGTGGAACAGGAAAGTTAGCTAGCTAGCTAGCTACCGAAACGAACTACTAGCGAACTTTTTATGCTTGTTACGAAGAATTCAGCCATAAAACATCAAAACTACACAATAAACTAAGGTAATACAGTGCTAATCGTAATTTTTAACATGGAAAATACTTTCTTTGGTCGCTTGTTCCGCCATCTTGCCAGTCATTCTCATACCCCTCGGTACGAAGTGTGGGTCTGGAAAATCTCCGTTTGAAGGGCTAACTAGCCCTACCCCTTACCCCTACCACTTCATCCTAACAGGAATCGGGACACCCCTACCCCTTGACGTGCACGCGCAAAACAGAGGGGTAGGGGTAAGGGGTAGGGCCAAGGGGAGAAATGGGATTCACCCAAATAGTCCTGTTTTTTTTCATGCTTGTATAAGATAACACAACTGTATTTTACTTGTACCAAGTACCAAACTCTCATTATTCAACGATGCCAAGATTTTTGAGTACAGTTGCACACAGTTTGTTATTCTTCGTTTATTGGACAAGGCGAAAGCAGAATGTTGTTTCGGCTTGATTAAAGTTTGAGAGGATTGGGAATAATCCGAGTGCGAATCCTGGAAAGGTGTTATTGATATCAATAAAATGAAAATATTCTGAGCTATTGTGTTCTGTAATTAAGAACACCAGTGATGCCACCAGCACCTGTTATTCTTTGAAACCCTCCTCCGCTTCTTCTAGGAAGATGGATGTGCCTTTTGTAAGTCTTCCGAAATCAATGGCAGGATTTGAAAGTGAAGTTTGTTGCCGTTTTCAGGAAGCCTCTTGAGGCGCAGTTCTGAGGCTGTGTGGAAGAAGGGAGGATGGCCTGCTACAGAAAATGAGTCTGTGTGCCGAAGATACAAAAAAGGCACCTATAGTTCCCCCTCAGCGGAGAATAGGAACAAAACCGTTTTCTGTGCACTGTTTTTTTTCTTCTCTCTCCTTTTGTTCTCACACATTTTCATCTCCCGACTTGTTGAAGTGTTTGCGCTCCAGCGTCGGGGCTGGGGGGATGGGAAAAGGAGGGGAGAGGAGGGCAAGAGAGAGGGTGAAAAAAAGCCACAGCCATCAAGAAGCAATCACAGCTCGATGGAGTGGGGCTATGAGCCACAGACAAATGGGAGGGAAGCAAATGACAGCCTGCTAAGGGTAAAAAGGAGCGTACTGGTGAGGGAGAAGAAAAACATTAGGCCTGCATAAAAAGCCGGGGTCGACAGGCGCATTTGATGCCTTTTAACCCGTGGTGAAACCTTATGCTCCACAGTTAACACGTCCACACAAACACCTGCATGTGTTAAACATCTCCACCTACACATCCATCCTCATGCTCACAGCTCATCACGGAGAAGCCTAACAGCCAGCGAGGGTCTGATCTGATCTGTGCTTATGGGTTTTCCCTGCAATTCAAATGTAGTCAGTCAATCAGTCAGAGAATATTTTATAGTGCATGCAGTTTAGATTTGCTTATTTAATTTTATACAAAAGCTAATCAAACTGAAAACTGAAATCAGCAGTCATTTCCCGAAGCCACATCCAGTTGTTAGATGAAATAGACTAGCTTATTTGATTTCTGACACTGTATAAAGTACTACTACCTATAAAACAACAAGCATCTCATTCTACACCTCATTTCTCGGGGAGGTAGTACCATGCTACACTCCCCCAAAATAGTAAACCAAAAATTGCAGCCATATATTTAATTCCCTCTGCTCACCTAATATGTTTCCATCCATCCATCCATCGTCCACCACTTATCCGAAGTCGGGTCATGGGGGTAGCAGTTCTAGCAAGGAGCCCGGGCAACATCTTCCAACTCTGACCAGGGGATCCCTAGGCGTTCCCATGCCAGAGTGGAGACAGGGTCTGCCCCGTGGTCTTCGCCCAGCTGGACATGTCAGGAACACCTCCCTAGGGAAGCGCCCTGATGGCATCCACCTCAACTGGCTCCTTCCAATGCAAAGAAGCAGCGGTTCTACTCCGAGTCCCTCACTGAGCTTCTTACCCTATCTCTAAGGGAGACCCCAGCCACCCTTTTGAGAAAATTTATTTCGGACGCTTGTATTCGCGACCTCGTTCTTTCGGTCAAGATCCATCGCTCATGACCATAGGTGAGAGTAGGAATGAAGATAGACCGGTAGATCGAGAGCTTTGCTTTTTTGCTTAGCTCCCTTTTCGTCACAACAGTGCAGTAAAGCGAGCGCAATACCGCCCCTGCTGAGACGATTCTCCGGTCAATCTCCCACTCCATCCTTCCCTCACTCGTGAACAAGACCCCTTCACTTGGGGCAAACACTCACCCACCACCAGGAGTAGACAGTCCATTGGTTTCCTACTGAGAACCATGGCCTCTGATTTATATGTTTCTGTCACTACTAAGAAATAGAAACACAATTTTTGTTGCTATTATGATTCATTTGACTAATCTCTTAACAAATGTTAAAAAACGACTTTACAATATGTACTATATGGACATCAATAGAGCAGCACAGCAAGGAGCTTGAATATATAAGTTTATCTATATACCAGAGAAAGAATGGCATCTAAAATCTTACCTCAACATTACATCTTACAGTCATTTTCCCTCTATTACAGTCATTTAATCACTATTACAGTCATTTATCCACTATTACAGTCATTTGCCCACTATTGGCAATACAAGCAGGTGTACTGTGTATGATTTGTGGGCATTTGTGGGAGCCGCCATCAATATGTGGGAGAATTACGGATATTGCCTGAAAAGTGAAATCTCTGAAAAAGCAGACCCAGCAGCCATTGTAAACAGATTGTTGCAGATTGGTATTTAGTAGCTACATGCTTCTATTTTTGGCAAATCCAAAAGACAGATCATTGAGATGAGAGTTGTGAACAATAAACAACAGGTGAGTGTAGTCTAGTAATCAGGTGACTAGGAATGTTGAAACACTCTCAAATTGGCTGAAGGCAAACATATGACGGAAAGAAAAACAAGAGAAGACAGAAGTTTGTTTAATTTGTAGAGAGTGTGAATTTTAATAACATATATAATGAATGCATGTAGAAATTTTAGAAATTACTTACTGTAGGTACTTTTGTGGAGTTTCCATTGGTTAATGTTACACACAGCTGCAGTGCCTAAACGATATAGTAGAATACAAATGGACAAAGTTGCATTTAATTGATTTTCACATAAAGGTGTTAATAATGTCAGATAAAAAACAAACATACATGAAAACACTAACTAAACAAGAAATAAACTGAAACAAGGAACAGCAACCTAACTGACGTAAAAACGTACAAGAACTAACTAACTTACTAACACTGAAAACACAGTAGTTTAAACACACATGGAGGGAACAGGAAACAGGAAACACCTAGGGAAAGGTGATGAGGGGGCGGAGCTTTACAAAAACACAGGTTGGACTGCTGAAGACATAGGCGGAGACAAGGAGAACACAGAGAGGCTCATGTGCTTGGGAAAGGTAAATAAACAAACAGGAGGGCAGGAAAAACACAGAGACAAAGAACAGGACGAGTACTAAATAATGGTTAATGTTAATAATGACGTGTTAATAATGACAAACAATTTTTTTAGATGTTATTTACTGAACAGTACACAGTGTACTCAAATTCTGCTTCACAATGCTGACACACCCGTACCATAAACACATCATGGCAGATGTCATATGCTGTCATTCCTTGTCAGGATGAATCAAGTCCATTAGCATAACAGTGTCATGGTAGCATTAGCAGTATTGGCATGTGACACAAACTGTCATAACAACAAACACTCTAGTATCTGTCATGACAGTTAATTTCGCATGGCAATTTACATTCTTGGCGAGTAATAGGCTTTGTGTAAGAAAGTCTTTTTTTTTTTATTGGCCAATTTAAGACAGGGGAAGTTGGCCCAAAGCTATACAGCTCTGGGAAAAAATAAGAGACCACTTAAAAATGATGAGTTTCTTTGATTTTATCAAATTGAAACCCTCTGGAATATAATCAAGAGGAAGATGGATGATCACAAGCCATCATACCAAACTGAACTGCTTGAATTTTTGCACCAGGAGTGGCATAAAGTTATCCAAAAGCAGTGTGTAAGACTGGTGGAGGAGAACATGCCAAGATGCATGAAAATATTGATTTCTGAACTCTTCTGAGCTCTGCATCTTTTTTTTTTTGTTATTTCAGCCATTTCTCATTTTCTGCAAATAAATGCTCTAAATGACGATATTTTGTATTTGTAATTTTAGAGAAATGTTGTCTGTAGTTTATAGAATTAAACAACAATGTTGATTTTACTCAAACATAAACCTATAAATAGCAAAATCAGAGAAACTGATTCAGAAACTGAAGTGGTCTCTTAATTGTTTTCAGAGTTATATGTCTATGGATGTCCCATGTCCCATGTAAATAGTTGCAAAAGTGGTTGCACCCTTTTGAAGAAAGTGATGGATTGCAGTGGGAGGAAGGTAGAGGTTACCAGGATCAATATATGAAAAAAAAAACTCTTGCTCATATTTATTGAGCAACACATAAAGGAGTAAATCAGTAGTGTGTAACGCAAATACAAGTTGTAGAGGTTCCTAATGGTGTCCATTGATAAAGTTCTGAGTGTGCAGCTGTTTGTTTTGATGATGAGTGCAATAATCTGAAAGCCGTCGTTTTCTTTGCACTGGGCTGAGATGGAGGTCTTCTCTGTGTGCAGTAGAGCTTTAGGACCACTGGAAAAAGGTAAATGGGGTCTCAGAATCACATTGATGTTGTTAAAGCAAAAAAAAGGTTCCACTGAATTGTTTTTGCTCCATGTACTGTTTCCTCCTGGACATATCTGTGACCTTTGACCTGTATGTGATGAACACACTGCTGGCACATGGAGCGTTTGGGGGGAAAAAAGGAAGTAAAAAGTGTTTTTTTATGTGTGGGTGTGTGTGTGTGTGTGTGTATGTGTATTGATCCATGTTTCCTGTAATGTTGTTTCATCTCTGTGTTTCACAGCCATGTGCGAACACACACACACACACGCACACACACAGATACACACACACACACAGGTACTGTGCCTTTGTAGAGCAGCTGATGCCCATCTGTTAGGAGAGCTGTGTTTAGGAAACAACAAAGCAAAAAGGAAATAAAAACTGAGCACACAGGAAACAGAACACACATCTGACTGGAAGACCATTTCAGAATTATGTGCACATGAAAGTCTGGACTCAATTTGATGATAAGAGACTGAGGTGGGTCTATTTTTTCTCCCAAATAAGTCACTATTGATTTCCTAAATCAATTTGATTCCAAATCACAAGGTCCCAATTCAATTTCCTATTTGATTCAATGCAATTCCATGTCAATTAGTTTAGAGATATTTCAGTTAGTTATTTCAATAACAGGTTTTGTCTGGATATGAACAGAGATTTTCACTAATGTAATTGTGCAAGCAACAGATTTCGTTGTTCAAGAAAAAACAAGCCTAGTTTTGGTGGACTGCCATTGGCTGCATAGAAACATCAACTGAATTTGAACAACAGGGATGCTTTTTTTCTTCTATTATTAGACTTAGACCAGCAGCTCTGGGAAAAAAATAAAAGACCACTTAAAAATTATGAGCTGTGAATAAAATCATAAAGGATCCCCCCATTAAAGAAAAAATGACCCCAGGACCCTCTGAAAAAAACTAATTCCGTCTGAAAGAGCTTATGTTTGAGTTTGGGTTTAAAGGTGCAGTATTTGTTATTTTTTTTAAATTCCCTACATGCCAAATAACATATGTTGATTGTAGATATTTAATAAGTATGTTACTATTAGAATAAACATATAAGAGGCTCCGAGTGGTCCAGCGGACTAAGGCGCTTCCACTATGATCAGGAGATCCCTGGTTCAAATCCTGTTCATGTAGCTTGCCATCAGCTGCCAGAGCCCTGAAAGAGCACAGTTGGCCTTGCTCTCTCTGGGTGGGTAGATGACGCTCTTTCCCCTCATCACTCCTAAGGGTGGTGCTGATCAGCACGAGGCGTCTGTGAGCTGATGTATCGGAAACCAAGTCGTGCTGTGAAAAAAAGAGGCGGAGTCTGACTTCACATGTATCGGAGGAGGCATGTGCTAGTCTTCACCCTCCTGGTGTTGGGGCATCACTAGTGATAGTCCTAATGAGTGGGTTGGGTAATTGGCCTTGTACATTTATTTAAAAAGTATATTATTAATGTATTAATTTGGCGTATTTCAATGAAGATTTCAATGTGCTGGTTTCAAGTTTCAGGACTTCAGAGGATGTTCTTCTTCCATTTTTCCAATAAAACTGACGCCACATGAATGAAGCATAAGCGTAGCAGCAGTCGACTGAGGATAACTGTGCTACCTGCTATTCCTTATGAAAGAACATGTAATCCTGAAACACCTGATCTGGAATCTATGTGAGAGTGAGGTTCGTGAGGATTAATTAGAGCAATGATCATAGGTGATTATGCTGTGATAAGCTCAGACACAGCATGCAAGAACGAAAGAGAGAGCGAGTGAGAGTGAGTGAAAGAGAGAGCGAGAGAGAAAGAGAGAGAGAGAGAAAAAAAGAGAGAGAGAGAGAGAGAGAGAGAGAGAATGAGTATGTGTGTGTTAGTGGCGAGGTGTGAATGTGTCTGAGCCTCTTTGTGGTAGACATATGTTCACAGCCCAGGCCTACTGCAGGGTCTTACACATGCTGGTGCATAAACTGTCTCCCACTGACTAAAGAGTCCTTGTGTGTGTGTGTGTGTGTGTGTGTGTGCACTAGAGGTGGGTAAAATGACTTGTTATCTGTGTTACATAATGATACCGCATTCTTATCACATTGAGCATAATGTGTCTTTTTCAAATTTGTACACTTACCCTGTGTTCACAGTGGAACGTGACGAGTCGCTTGGGTCGCACAGCGTTTGTCGCTTGTGGGCGTGTCAAGCTCAATGCCCGCATTTATCATGGTCCAGCCACGGACAAGAAAAAAGGCACCAAAATATAATATAATAAAAATTGAATATCCCCCTGGCTTAATGGAACAGTCAGGATCCCTCAGTGTAATGTTGTTGGGTGGCATTAGCCGCTAACCATGGCTAGCACCAGTGGTTAGCTGCTAATGCCAATGCAGCAATCTAATCTTACTGTAAATAAACAGAAGAAATTTACTCACATAAGTAAACAGTTTGCTGCAGAGGAATCTGTGTAGATTAACATCCAGCAGCAAGACCTGCTGAATTATAAGGAAAACATGGCGACACCCCTGTTCCTTACTAGTGTCGCTTAATCCGGTGTACCTTATATATGAAAATAGACCATAAAATAAATGTTTGTTGATAGTGAGCCTTATAAAGTAAAATACGGTACTAAAGACTCTGTTATGCATACAATCTGGATCATTACCATCTGTAGTTAGTGATGAGAAGAACCTATAACACCTGAAATGTCCATAACACAATAGTCAACTGGGTAGATGTTACTGTAACCCTTGCTAATAAAAAAATAATTTTAGTTTTTTGTTTTTTTGTGGACCACAAACACAATGACATAATAGTTTGCAGTTTGCATCTAATGTACCATGAAATGACACTGAATTTGTGGTGCAAATTGACTTATTTAGTGCTTTTTAGCCTCTAATTACCAATGAGTTTAACCTCACTTTAGAAATAAAGACACTTAAAAAAAATCTTATTTTCTTAATAAACTCATAAAGCATACAGCAATAAACTTGGTTCTTCACACACTATTACACACTAATAACATAATGCTAAAGAATGCATGTATTGTGCATTATTACAACTGCTTGTATAACTGATATTATAGCACTAACAACAACTACAAACAGTTTTTTAAACAGTGTTACTAACAGCATTCTTTTAAATCTTTAGACCCCGCATCACCTCACTCATAAAAATAAAAAAATACATAATTAACGACACATACATATAAAAACTACATTTACATTATTTAACATCAGTCTCATAGGTCTTAAAATAGAGCCATGTGGGACTCCACAAAATAGGCTACAGCGAAGAGTTACAGAATAATTAACAATAGCTTTTGCATGATGAATAAAAAATAAATAATATTACTAGGCCTCAAAAGGTTTTCTAGTTAGATATCTCTTTTTGGATTTGTTTTCTACTTCCTAAATAAAGATCTACTTCAGTACCGTAATAAATATATATACTGTAGGTTCTACATACGACTAATGTATTGTGCATTTATAGGACACCTTCCATTCTGTGGCTGAAATGCATATAGTTGCATAGAGTAAGTTTCTTGGGTTCATAAATCATTTGTTTGACCTACATTAGGCACTGCGCGTAAGGAATATGGAGCGCTTTTAGATTCTCTTCATATTAAAAAAGTAAGCAACCAAATATTCTGAACTTTTTAAAACTCAGTCATACTTAAATGGAGAGTAAGAGCATAAAGATGCCATATAAGAACAATACATAAATAAATGAGCCCACTGTTGTTATACACTGTAAGCCCAGATAAGTTGAATTTACTTAAAAAAATTGAGGAAACCGGTTGCCTTAAAAAAGTTAAGTAATAGGTAATGAAAACTTAAGTTAGCATAACTTAGAACATCATGTTTTTACAACTAAAGAGGAAAGTGATTTAACTTTTTTTTATTTTTTTTATATCTTATCTTTTTAAGCTCACTTTTTTTAAGTAATGGGGAATGAAAACTTGAGTTAGCATAAATTAAAACAACAACTAAAGGGGAAGTTGATTTATTTGTAAGGTAGCCCAGGGGGAATCACTACACACTGATGGTGAGTGTCAGAAACTGTTGGACACACCCAGTATGCAAATAGATTGTGACAGAAGCCAATGGAAAAGAAGCTGCCAATGGCAACAGACTAAACTCAGTTATTACAAGTTGGTTTAACTCAAAGATCTCAGTTTAAATGTTTATTTGCCCACAAATGTTTAACTAACTCAAAAAAGTAGTGTATTGTTTAGAAATTCCCAATTTTATGTAAAACAGACTAAAATCATTTGAGTTCAAACTGCTTGTGGGTTTACAGTGTACTTAATGTGATTTAAAATGCACAGTTGATGTCAAACATTTATCATGGACATGACATGATAATATAGGACTTTTACTTCTTTATTTAAATGTTTGGTTTCGTTTGATTTGATTTAGCAGACATATAAGCTAGTTTTTTTTTTTTTAATCAACATGATCAAAATTGTAAATACACATTTATTACAGTGTAACAGAGGCTCTCTCTCTGAAGTGGCATAACAGTCTATGCGCTGAGCTTAGATTGATGAAATTGCCATATGTGTCCAGAGTGCAAGCCCTTCTTCTTCTCCCATTATTCATAATGGGCTACCAGCACTGGTGTTTGCTTGCTCATGTAACATAACCAGCACTTATTGTTCTCCTCTATATGTGCTGAGCTGGCCAGTGATGCTGCATTTTTGCATTAGTGGCAGGTTGAAAAGATGCAGGTGGTTAGATGTATATGTTTCACAGCTAAATTGGAGAAAAACTGAGGGGAGATTGAGGTTGAGAAAAATAGGTAATTGGTCTATTTTTGCTGCATTTTTAATCAAGTTAAAGTGTCCTTTAAGCTCTACACTTAAGTGGAAGTACCAAAGTATTCAACATTTTTGGCCCTAAGTTTCGGGTAAGCAGTATATTGTAAAAAAATGTAGTGAAGTACTGAACGTAAAAAAAAAAAAAAAAACATTACTGTGTTCAGTAGCTCAGTAGAAAGCTGGGGAACATCCTCACTCTATGATAACAGCTTCATCAAACCCAGTGACAGTTCAGAGCATCTACCACTCTGGCTTTAATGATAATGTGGGTTTGGAATGAATCGTAATGTTTTTTATAGTTAAAACAAGTAACGATGCAGCAAATAAACAATGTATTGGAGTCAAACTAAATATGTAGTAAAGTAAAAGTGGAAGTAGGAGAAAAAATAATACTCCAGTAGATATAGATACAGCATTTTAGTACTTAAAGTACAGTAGTGAAGTAGCTCTACTTCATAACTACACATCTCATAATGGTGTTAATCCTTCAGGCCCTTTCATAGGCCCTAAAATAGAAGATATCACCATACACAAAACCAATTGGTTGCGTACTAATTGAATAAAGGACTTAAGCCTTAAAGAAGCATCAAGGATTATATCTTCTGTTAGCAGAGCTTTACAGCCTGTATTTTTATTTTTTGAATTTGAACTGTGCAGTAAGTCAAACAAATCTGCCCACTGCCATTTCCCCAGTCCCATTTCCACAGTCAGGGTTGCCAGGTACAAACAGCAGCACACAAACAATGTACTGCAGCCATAAAAACAGGAAAGCAGCTATTTTTCTGCTGAACAGGTAATCACTGGGCTTCAGTAAGGTTTGCTAACCATAGCTGGATAATTTTCCACCAACACAAGCATAGGAAAGACAGCTTATTTACTGATTAGCTACAGAGCAACACTCATTGTCACTTGCCACTCTGGAAACATGTCAATCTGGCAACACTCAGAAGCCTCGCATCTGGGAAGGAGTGGGTGGAGGAGAAAAATCTATCCAGTGTTTGGAAATTGGAGTCCTGTAGCCATTTCACTCACTTTTGCTTGCATTTATTACTGATTGTTAATATAAGGGGTTAGAGAGACACAGAGAGAGAGAGAGAGAGAAAGAGGAGAGAGAGAAAGAGAGGAGAGAGCAGTAGTTTAAGAGAGATAAAGAAAAAGATAGAGAAAGGGAAAAAGGACACAGTAAGAGGCAGAACTAGAAAGAAAACTAGAAAAAGAAGAAAAAACAGAAAGCAGAAAGCTCGTTAGTAAAAGAATTGGAAAACGTGAGCCAGAGAGAGTAGTAAAGCACAAATTTTGGACAAGAAAAAAAGAAGCACAAATTACAGGCTTACTCTTTTTTTAGGCAGCAGCGGCAGCAGAAAAGAGTCGTTTAGGTGAAAGCTTACTCACCGCGCGGCTGTGTGTTATATACGGCTCCTTCTTTCCGGCTGCCGTTCACAATATTATACCCAGGGGCAGGAGTGTATGGTGTGAAATGGGATATGAAAGCCATTGTGAAGTCATACAAGTCGCATTAATCATCGGCATGGAACATCATGTTGAGTTGGAGGCCTACTCCGAGTACTTCCACACCGCGCGATGCATTAGGGCCAGGGCTGGGGATTATACAATGAAATGCTAAACGTCTGACAGAACACTTACATAAACTTGAGCGCTACTCCCTCTCACTCTCATATCCGCCCAATATATGTGTGGGTGGATGTATGGAGAACATATACATTCATTTTGAAAAGACTGCGCTCGTCTTCACTCCTCGTTCCAGCTTGGGGTGTTTTCCGCGCTCAGTTCTAAACCGAAGGCTCAGGGTGGTTTTCCGTTTTTGCTCAAATTGGGAAGTTTCTTCATGTGTGGGCGTTCCGGGTCACGCAGGGCCAGGCTGTGGTATATGTAAATGATATCTTGTTTGCTAATGCATGTGTGTGTGTGTGTGTGTGTGTGTTGGTGAGTCTGTGTGTTAGGGCACGCACACATGCGTGTGAGTGTGTGTGTGTGTGTGTAGGGAGGTGTGAAGGCTGGCTGTCAGTGAAAGAGTGCAGGCTGTGCAGTCAGTCATGGGGAACTCGACTGCTCCTGCTGCCACTCACACCCTGCAGTAATGATGCCGGACCAGCGGAGGCAGCGCACCGGGATCTCATTACGCCCAGATAATTGGAGCTGCTTAAAAGCGGCCGCGCTCAGGCCACGGACACAGCTCAGGTTTCAGGTCCAGGTTTGGCCAGGTTGCGTAGCTGACAGCACGGCCCACTGCCCCGACACACCTGCCGAGACCACCAGCCTGATGGCTCGCATTCCAGTTTTGACAGTTTGTTTTTTTACTTATTTATGTGTTTGTATAATTTAACAATTTACAGTTCCTGCTGAAAGTTTTC
This sequence comes from Astyanax mexicanus, assembly GCF_023375975.1. Lineage (NCBI taxonomy): Eukaryota > Metazoa > Chordata > Actinopteri > Characiformes > Acestrorhamphidae > Astyanax > Astyanax mexicanus. Next base: position 14,515,135 of record NC_064425.1, on the reverse strand, counting down.
CAGTCCCTGGCAGCTGAAGAAGTTTTGAAGATGCTGATAGTGGCAGTCTGATGATGTCCTCTTAAAAAATATTACTTTACGTGCAGGAAGTGCTGGAGATTCGCTACCAAACACTTTATCAATTAGAATATTGACTGGATTAGATTTGCAGTAAATCCTATATGTGTTATTATACATTATCACTTTAAATAAACCTATTCATACTAGTGCATCTCAAAAAATGAAACAATCAATGAAAAGTTACTTTATTTCAGTAAGTCAGTTCAAAATGTGAAACTCATATATTATATAGATGTATTACAAACATCAGAGTGATCTATTTTAAGCATTTATTGCCTTTACTGTTTATGATTGTGGATTACAGCCAATGAAAACCCAAAAATCTGTGTCTCAGAAAATTAGAATATTATATAAGACCAATTGGTACCAATTTTGGCTGCAGTGTGGGCAGTGTGCCAAGTCCTGCTGGAAAATGAAATCCGCATCTACATAAAAGTTGTCAGCAGAGGGAAGCATGAAGTGCTGTAAGATTTTGGACTTTATATAACGCCGTGGATCAACACCAGCAGATGGCACGGCTGCCCATGTTTCTACCATTGGATTTTGTATAAAAACTCTGCTCTCTAATCCGACACTGTTGTAAGAAATACAGCTCCTGTCTGCTTTATGTGAGACAGTTTTGGTAGCTGAATAATTGCTTTTGATGCGGCAACATAAACTACACTGCATTGTCTTCCCGGTGTGTGGGATCACACCATGCAAATGTCCCACCCACTTATATAAACATTCCCAGTCTCCCGCCCCTCCTTCACTCTTACAGATATGCTGTTACAGGGCAGTACATGATATAGTGAAACAACATCATGGACGGCTATATTTTCTTTTTAAAAAATGTATAAATTTATTTTCTCAGCAGTCCTGCTTTATTTTGATGGTCTCCTTGTTACATGGAGGAGGAGGCCAGATGCAAATGCAAGTCATATTTATTTTTAGACATAACAAAAAAGCAAACCAAAAACTGAGACAAAGAAAACACTTAAAGTAAACACTTAAATACTATAAAACAAAAGATAAACTAGGTCTTGAGAAGCAAGGAACAAAACACTATAAAGATAACAAACCAGAACTGTAGACCAAAACAACAAACACACAGGACAAGGTCAAACAAAAAGCGCGACAGAGCACAAAGGATAACATGAGGTATATATACACAGGCACACACTAGGGACACCTGTGGAGGTAATGAGGGGGCGGAGTTACAAATGAGACACAAGGTGACAACACTAATGGCTTGGGCAGGGCTAGGGTGGGGCTAGGGCGGAGACAGAACAATAACAAAACAATGCCATGTGCTCAAAAAAGCACATGGCTGGAAACACAAGACAGGAAAACAGGGCAGGAGCACAGAAAACCAAAAGAGGGAAAAACACAGGACAGACATGGGCTGAGGTGTAACACTCCTACAGATTGTTTACATATTGCTGTTTATCCATTGTATCTATCTCTATTTTTCTCTATTTTTTGATGTGGGATAGCATATTCTATCTATCTATCCATCCATCCATCCATCCATCCATCCATCCATCCACCCACCCACCCACCCACCCACCCACCCATCCACCCATCCACCCACCCACCCACCCATCCATCCACCCACCCACCCACCCATCCATCCATCCATCCATCCATCCATCCATCCATCAGATCTAGTGCATCTTTTGGCTGGTTGCAGTACGATGTGTAGATCCACCCATCCCCATATCCCCCATCGATGTTCAATGAAAAACATGTATCTCCAAAACAGCAACTTCACAGAAATTAGATAAAACTTTCTCAACTTTCAATGGAAGTCAATGTAAAAAGAGTTTATTACACATAAACACACATTTACACAAATATGGAGATTCGTGATTTTTTTATTGGACAGCAACGATGTGTTCCAATGAAAAAAAAGCCCTGCCTATTTTAGACAATTTTTTCTCTCATCACATTTTTTCCATATTCAGTGTTCTCTGTGCTAATGTTGCAACAGTGTTTATTTATCCTCAGAAAGGCAGGGTAACGACCAGTCTCAAATGTTGTTCTGGGTTATTTTGTGACCTCCTGGATGAGTTGTCCATACCCTTTTCGAGTAATTTTGGTAGGCTGTTCACTCCTGGGAAGGTTCACCAGTGTTCCATGTTTTCTCTGTTTGTAAATAATATTAGCTCTCCCTGTGGTCGGCTGGAGTCCCAAAGCTTTAGAAATGACTTTGTAAGCTTTTCCAGACTGATAGATGATCAATGACTTTGTTTTCTCGTCTGTTTTTTTTTTTTATTTCCTTATAATGTGTTGCTTTTTGAGAACTGCTTCATGTTGTCAGACAGGTTCTATTTAAGTGATTTCTTGATTCTACAGGTCTGGCAGTAATCAGGCCTGGTTGTGGTTAGTAGTGAAAATGTACGTTTTTCACACAGAGCTACATTTTTTCCATAATTAAATAAAATAAAAAGTTTTTCATATTAACTCAGGTTATATTTTTCTGATGTTGAAGTTTGATAATCTGAAAAATGTAAGCATGACAAAAATGCAAAAACACAAGAAATATGTAGGTGGCAAATACTTTTTCATGCCACTGTATTTATATATATATATATATAGTCATATACTGAAATGTTTTTCCTTATTATAATTGAAAGCTGCTAAGGTTTTTTCCTTCTCATGTAAAGTTTCTATTTTTTAGATGCAAAGTGTTTTGAGTGACAGTTACGATAAGCTCAAACTGTTAACAATGGCCTCAAAGCCAGGGACTGCAATTAATGTTTAAAGGAAAGCAGAAAATAGGAAATTCTGGTTTTCACTTCAGCGCGCACAAACACACAGAAACGAATGTTGACTATAAAAGCCTGGCATTAATGAGTAACTAATACATTCACAGTTGAATGGAGGAACGTTGCATCTGTGTGTGCTTAGGCTGATCGAGCTGAGATTGGTCATCACATTAGCACACATTCATTCCCTCTCTCTCTCTTTCTCTTTCTCTCTCTCTCTCTCTCTCTCTCTCTCTCTCTCTCTCTCTCTCGCTCTGCAGCAAGCTCAGCCGTTAAACCATGTCATTCTACAGACCTAGTTTTCATTTTGAAATACATGATCTCGCTCTCGCTCTATTAAAAGCTGTGGTGCATTTCCCTGCATTTAACCAGCAGTGAAAATCACCATAATTACTGCAGCTCTCGCACAGCAGAAGCAGCTCTGCGGCTGCAGGAAGTCAGAGGGAATCATCCAGCGCTGCAATCTAAAATTAAACACAACACGTGAAAACATAGACATAATGAAGCGAAACAGGCAATTACTTGTAATTAAGGAGCGTGTGGAATCTTCTGCAGTGCAGTCAATCTGTTGCTGCGTCTGACAGACAGTGAGAGCAAGCAACAGACAGACAGACAGACAGAAAGAGAGAAATAAACAACAAATGAGATTCTTCCCCACCACCACCAATCACAAAACAACTGTCAATCTGCACCGAATTCGGTGTGACAAGTGTGTTATCCCAAATTCCCAAGATCATTATTTCACATTAATCTGCTCTATGACAAATCTCCCTTTCTAAAGAACAAAGCAATGCAAATGCTGTTTTTTTTCCAGCTCAGCTGCTGTTCAAACACCATCAAAGTTCTCCAGTCATTTGAATATCCGAACGTTGACTAGCATTTCGCCTGACGCGCGCAACCACGCGACACTAACCGTGCATCTGCTCGCTCATTCCACTACTACAAACTCTGTACACCACTACTGAGGACCTTCTTCCACTTTCTTCCACTATTCCACTATTTCAGCTTTATTCGCAGGGATTAGCCAGCATTACTCCCCGCTTCACACTGCGGGAAAATGTCTCTAATCACAATACAGTGCAAAAGCAGTCATGACGTACTGTATGTAATTACCCGCCGCTGTCAAATAAAGGTCAGCGTCTGGTAATTACATACATCCTGACTAGGCGCGAGAGAGAGAGTGAGAGTGAGAGTGAGAGAGAGAGAGCGAGAGCGTCTCAAGGCCGGGCCAAGGCTGGGCCGAGGCTGTGTTCAAATGCAAAAGAACTTTTAACTCTCTATTTGCAAAAAAAAAAAAAGAAAAAAAAAAAAGAAATATCACTGAGGCAAAAGCTTAATCTGTACTTTTTTTTTTTTTTTGTAATTGCAGCTGACCAGTGATCCGGTCAGCAGCCGATTCAGCAACGCCAGATCTGAGGGAAATATGCTTTCATGGAGAAAAAAGCAAGAACGTTTATTTTTTTTTTAATTTTTTTTTATTCATTCATTCAGTGCCAATTCAACACTAGAGGCTTCAGCATGGGCAAAAAAAAGAAAACAAAAATACAGGGAAGCCATAAATACATGGGACTGGAACTAGCATTGTGTCCCATGACTTTTGGATTGTCCCATGTAAGCTTTTGTTAGGAATTCTGCCCTGACCTACGAGACGCATGTGTGGCCTCTTGCTTTTACTATAGAGTATACGTATATGAGTATATGTGAGTCGTTCGTCTGTTCACATGGACGATTCAAGACAGACATCACACCGATGAAAGAGCACAGATTGAGTGTATTTGACAGATGCATTATACAGTAAATGTGTGTAAACAATATCCAAAACAATACAATTTGTAATAACAATTAGTAACAATTAGCTGCAATATCAGTAGTTAAATCTAATTTACCTTCAACTTATAATTCACTGTTGTGGATAATATACATGAATAAAAGTGTCAGTTCTGGAACTGTCCGTCTGTATGCTCAAGACTCTGAACTGTGCTATAAAGGCTCAACTTCCCAGCATGCACCCTTACCAGACACTGATCACATGACACTATGATGTTCCCGCTCTCCAAGTTACTAATTGGCTCCACCTGCTCTTCCTTGTATATATACCCCTCATTTTGCCATTTGCAGTTTGCAGTTTGAATGTAGCATTGAATCTACTTTAGTCTAGGTCTTCTACGACACATTTCATTGTTTTGCCTACTATTACTGACCCTTTTTTGTATCAAAATTGTTTATTGTCTTTTGCCTTGCCCATTTTATTGATTACCTGTTCCCAACCTGTTTTGTGTTTTTGGACCTCTCTTTTGCCTACTCCCTTGTGTTGTTGGATTTACTGTGTATGACCCTGCATTGCCTGACTGTACTCTTTGGTATGTTGTTTACATTTGCTGCCATATAATAATAGTATGCCATTTAACAGGACCCTTCCACATGCTTGGTGATATTAGACATTCTCATTCTCTGGGTCTCTGAATCTCCAAATACCCCAAACCTATGGACTACCGCTTTAAACAATATACAGCTCTGGAAAAAATGAAGCGACCACTTCAGTTTCTGAATCAGTTTCTCTGATTTTGCTATTCATAGGTATATGTTTAATTTCATTTAGAACATTTATTTGCAGAAAATGAGAAACAGCTAAAATTACACTTTCAGAGCTTTCAGACCTCAAATAATATTGCATACAGTTTTAAGAGTTCAGAAATCAATATTTGGTGGAATAACCCTGTTTTTTAATCACAGTTTTCATGCATCTTGTCATGTTCTCCTCCACCAGTCTTACACACTGCTTTTGGATAACTTTATGCCACTCCTGGTGCAAAAGTTCAAGCAGTTCAGCTTGGTTTGATGGCTTGTGATCATCCATCTTCCTCTTGATTATATTCTCCATAGTGGGTGGTAATAGCTTCTAAACATTTAACATTGTGGTTGAGGAAATTAATTGAGTTAAATGCTCACACACTTTCAGAAGTGGGACCCACTTCACACCAGGTCTCACTTTATTATTTTATTTAATGATAATTCACATCCTCTTCCTATGAGCACACTGGCCAGTGCTTAGCCTCACTAACAAAATATCACCTCACAACTCAACTTATACAGGTGAAGTGATTTCTATCTACACTCCTTGGCATTTATAGCTACACTCCAAGCACTTTAGATATGAGTAAGACTCAACCAATACTGGTTAGGTCCTTCTTTTGCTCTCAAAAACAGCCTCGATTTTTTGTGCATGGAAAACAATCCTTTGAGATCCTGGGCCATGTTGGCATGATTGCATCACACAAACTTGTGCTGTGAATCTCCTGTTTGGCCCCATTCCATGGCGCTGAATAGCATAGCTAGCTAACTCTCCTGCTGTCCTTCTTTCTCAGCTGTCTGTTGGAACTAGAGTGGTCCATCACAATCCTTCGAGATATCAGCCAATAGCATTCACTGAGGGAGGTGACCCTGACCACGCCCCAAACTGTCAAAATCACCCCTTTCTACACTCGCAAACAAAAGCCTCACTCGAGCAAAAAGAGCAACCGCAGGCAATATGGTATTTATCATTTAGTAAAACAATGGAAGATTATGTTTAGTCAGATTAAATTTGTACTATTTTATGTTTGAAACAAATGTGAAATTAATTAGATATTTAAAGTCATTCTCATGTTCTTGCTCATTGTTTGATCACTATGTTTCAATATGTTTTATTATACTTTATTTTAGATGTTCCTCTGTCTCTATACTGATCATAATCGATCAATATACTTTTGGTTCAAATGGCTAATATATTAGAAACTATATATGCTGTTATTTGCAACCAAAGGGAATTCATTTACTTTTAAAACTTTGAAAACTTAAAAAAAAAATACTATTAGTAGTAGTAGTATTTTTAATACTAAGCGTTCCCAAAAGAGTTCCCAAAAGCGTCTGTTTTACATTAGCCCAAAAATATCATATTTGTCATGCAAGAAATCATGGGACAGCAGTATGTAAATATGAAGTGTGACTGTACTGCAAAGTGTTACCTCAGGGGATGGCAAGTTACTGTATAAGTTGTGAGGTGTTATCTTGTGAGTAAGGCTCAACACTGGCCAGTGTGATCAAGGCAAGGTGACTCCATGAGTTGCAGCGAAGCCTGAGAGTGGATGCCAGATGGATGGGACATTCCATTTCTTGTTGTTTGTGCTATTATTTGATCCACATTATCATATGGATAGTGGGAATACATCAAAGAATCAGGATTACCACCCAGTGTACAGTGTGTTTACAGTGGCAAGAAATTATTGTGACGGGTATTCCTGGCATGAATTGCCCATGTGAACAAATAAGGGACTCTGGCATGAATCACATCCACATTCAGTGCAGGATAGCAGGAGACTCTGGGCATGTCAGTGTATTTACCATCTGTATTTAACATCTATGAAAGGAGGCTGAGCTGGAGGTGGCAGAGATGAAGATGCTGCGATTTTCTTTTCATTGGGTGTGACAAGGATGGACAAGATTAGAAATGAGCAGGTCAGAGGGACAGTGAAAGTGAAAAAACGGCTTAGAGATAAAGCTGGAGAGGCCAGTTTGAGATGCTTTGGGCATGTATTGAGGAGAGACAGATGGAACTGCCAGGCAGAAGGAGAAGAGGAAGACCTCAGAGAAGATTCATGGATGTAGTTAAGGAGGACATAGAGATAGTTGGTGTAAGAGTAGAGGAGGCAGGAAGAGAATAGGACAAAGTGGAGGCAGAAGATCCGCTGTGGCGACCCCTAAAGGGAGCAGCCGAAAGACAAGATAGAAGACAAGAAGAAGATTTAACATCTATGAAAGTAGTCTACAAAGTAAGCTACACAGAAAGGACTTGGTCTTTTGTGTATTAAAGGCTTATATCTTATTATACAGCATCATTTCTGATAAATCTTGCCCATTGTTTGTTTGCTGTGTTGCTGTATCAGCTTCCCAATAGCATGTTCTCCCAGACATCAACACAGAGACACATAATGAATACGCCAGAGAGTGTGTAGGCGACAGGGGCAGGCCCACAATACAGTGTTGTCATGCAATCCAAAGCCAGGGGAGTAAACAGTGTTGGTAACTGCGTAATATTTACAGAGCGCAAAGTCACCATCCACGTTTCCCACAGTCAGCCGAGCGGAGCGGCGTGACCGTCCGTCCGAGTTGTGAATGTAGAACTGGAACGAAGAGCAGCACTTCTGCTGAAACGCTGTTGGCTGCCATGCCTCAGTGGAAGTCTTTGCCAACTGAAGTTTATCATATTTATCCCAAACAATAAATCCCAACTGCTAAGGCGCCCACACGCGGCTAATGCTATCATCATTTAAGCATATGAAAGGAAAATAAAGACCAGCTCCGAAACCTCAAAGAACATTGAACATTCACAGCATTTATCCAGAGACCCACTCAGACAACTCGCGTCGACACCAAATGAGCATTTGAGAACGGCGTGCTCTAGGAAAGCCACAAAGTCTTATCGCTCAAGTGGACCTCATAAAAGCGGAAATATGTTTTCCCTCCCCACACCTCTCGCCTTTGCCTTTATCAACTGCATTACTCTGACAGCTCGCCCCTGGCTCGCTTATTTGCCGTGTGAAAAATATGCTTCCAATTTTTGTTTTGTCATTTTTAACTGGAGCAATCCACTGACTGAATTCCCATCAGAGCTCTGAAAAAGTTCGTGTCAAAGAAAGAGCGAGAGGAAAAACGGAGAGAGGGGAAAGAACTGCAGCACTTAATGGCAGATTCTTCATCTCTAGTGAAAAGTGTTTGCCAGGCTTTTTTTTCTACCATCTCAATTTCTCACACTCCCCGCTATCATTAATCCCTAAGCAAGGAGGAGAAAATCATTTTCCTCTCTGCTCAAGCTCAGATTGCGCTCTGTACTCTACTCTCACTTCCACGCGTTCAAACACAGTTACGATCAATGAAAAAAAAAGCGTACAGTGAACAGAGCAGCGCTCGTTCACCTGGGTGGCCATTTTGTTTTGAAGAAGGCTGGTGCAGTTCTTCTAGCAGGAGGTACAGCGGTTCTTGTTGTGCTGCACTGCCAAAATATAGCATGTATAAAACACTGCCTGGTCAAAAATAAAGCTCACACACACTAACATTTTGCTGGATTGCCTTTAGCTTTGATTGCGTCATGCAGCCACTGTGGCATTGTTTAACTAATCTTCTGCAATGTCAAGATTTATTTCAATCCATTAATTTTTCACTAAGATCTTGCAGCATTGATGATGGTAGAGTCTGACTGCTGTCTTCTCCCAAAGATTCTCAATGAGGTTAAGGTCTGGACTCTGTGGTGAACAATCCATGTGTGAAAATGATGACCTCATGCTCCCTGATCCACTCTTTCACAATTCAAGCCCCATGAATCCTGGTATTATCATCTTGGAATATGGCCGTGTCATTAGGGAAGAAAAAAAATCCATTGATGGAATAACCTGGTCTATATTCAGTATATTCAGGTAGTCAGCTCACCTCATTCTTTCAGCTCATACTGTTGCTGAAACTGAATCTGGCCAACTGCAGCAACTCCAGATTTTTATTTACTTAGTTAAGTCCAGGTGGAGACTCTTTTTTTTTGACCATGCAGTGTAAATAGGCATAGGCATATGTTATGTGAGGTGCATTATATTGGAACAATATATTGGATGGAAAGACAACTAAATAAACCACTAGTAGCACACACTCCAGTATCCCATACAAGATTCCTTCATGAGCTTCAACAATGAAATTAACTATTAACAGTTTCTTGTAGAAAAAGAAAAGCCTGGCTGGTTGAACTGGTTGTCCAGCTCAGCCCCTGTACAGTATAAGGTATGCTTTGAGGTATGTTTGAGTTTTAGCTGGTCTACAAGCATGAGCAAAATGACCAAGACCAAGTTCGTAGACCAGCATGACCATAATGAACAGCATGACCTAGATGTTCGACCAGACAAACCAAGCTAGTTGACCAGCATGTCTAAAATCCAATGCAATATACACTATGCTGATCAAAAGCTAGTTAACCAGTTAGCTTAGGCTATGTTTTCACCTGCATGACCAGCTTTTCAACTACCTTGACTGAAACCATCAAGATTTCTGGGTCTTTGATTTAGTAGTGTGTTAACGTGACAAACACACATTTGCTGTACACCAAACTGTCTGTGATGTCCTTAATTCATAGTATAAATATACATGTACATAGACATACAGTATCAGTCAAAAGTTTGGACCTACCTTCTTATTTAATTGTTTTTTTTTTTTCCTACATTGTAATTGAGTCCTAAAGTCATCCAGACTATGAAGGAACATATAAAAATCATGTAGTAACTTAAGTGTTAAACAAACCAAAATGGGCTGGTAACTTTGATAAACTTATCATGTGCGACAGAGATAACTCTTGGTCTTCCTTTCCTGGGGAGGTCCTGATGAGAGCCAGTTTTATCATCATACTGTTGACTGGTACTGTAAATACAGAACTTGTTCTTATATAGAAAAACGTGAACATCAGTTTCTTCTATATTAAGGTTAACGTTTGCCCCACGGAACTGTAGACTCAATCATACCATAAATTAAAAATAAAAACCTGAGAACAGTCACATACATACAGCATGTTTCCCTAAAGAACTTTACAATGGATGATTAAAAAAAAACTAAATTAAAAGGTTCTACTCCTTCCTAATCTAAAAAAACTATTTCAGGCATTTAATTTAATGCAATGCAGTAAGGTAATAAAATATTCAGGATGATTCTCTTCACATATAATAAGCCAGGTGATTCATTTTAAGACCCAGTATCAGGACAATGTTTAATTTGAACTCAAATTTAGAGCCTATCAAAGAGCCTATTAAGATGCCAAAAGAGTTATTTGGAGCGATGCTACAGAACAATCACTTCTTGTTCCCTAAGCAACCTTTTTGGCACCTTTTTTGTGTGTAGGCCTCTCAAATACACACTCTCTCTCTCATACACACACACACACACACACACACACACACATCATGCATTACTGTGTTTGTGAGCTTCGTCCTCTAAATGAATGTGGAAATGATCGGTAAGGAAGCCAAGCTCAGATAATTGTTGTTAAACCTAATGAGCCAATGAAAATATTGATCGAAAATCAAACAGCCTTAAAGTGTTCTGGGAGTCCACAGGGAGGCCTGAGAGATGTGCTGCTGCTCCTGCAACACCTTAGAAACATGAAAACTGTTTTTAAAACCGCACGTCTCTCATTGAGCGCTGGAGAGCAGACACTTAGCGGGCCCTTTGTGCAGTGAGTGTTTGTAATATGGCATTATAACAGGCAAGTGCATTTGCTTATTCAGGGCATTAGCACAAAAGGGCTTTATCTCGCTCCCCAGACCCCGAGCCCTCTCTCTCTGCTCCAGTCTTTCAGGGTGAGGGATTTGCTCTTGGTCAGCTCTCTGGCTTTCATATTCCTGTCTTCTTCACATTTCCTCTGAGCATCTTCTGTCATACGTCTCTCTCTCTCTCTTTCTCTCTTTCTCTCCTTCTCTGTGTCTCTCCACATCTGCTGCAGGGCCTCAGAGACCTGGCTGAGCCTGCAGCAAGCACTGGCACTGCCACTCTGAGTGCCATCACTCATCCTGATGTGCAGGAAATTACACCAGTTCACTCTTAGACAAACATCAAATTAAACGGGCTAATAGTTCTGTGCAGAAATGCTTCAGTGTAAGACTAAAAATGGGTCAATAGGGACTTATATACTATATTTTCCCTATACAAGAAGATGTCCATGTATATTTTGACAAATGACAAAGAACCATTTATGCATTCATTCATTCATTTTTTTTGTTGGAGTTTTTACCATATAAACCATTTTGATTTTCACAAAAGGAGACATATGTTGAAATGCTGGGGTATTAATCATGATTGGGATGTAGGCCCAAATAGATCTGTGGCTATGTGTATGTGTGAGGGTGAGTTAATTTGTGTGTTTCAATACCATGAAAACATGTCCATAAGTAGAAATTGGATGATACTATGTAATCACATTGTACGACTGATTTATTGACTTCCAATTTTTTCGGATTAACTGTTTTTCTTTCTTTACTTTAGTTGAGTAGTTATTGCCATAATATGGATTAGATCAATACATGATCATTTATAGCATTTATACCATGGTATAAATGGCATCGCATTGGACCGGCATTGTTTATTTTTATTTTATTTTATTTTTTTATATATTTTTTATTTTAATGTTTTACATTTTCATTCTTGTTCTTAGTCCTATTATTCATTTAATCACTTTTTTATCATTTTTTTAACATTTTACTTTACTTTTACTTTTCCTTTCATCTATTTACTTATTTTATATTTTATACATTTTTTTACTTTTTATGTGTCAAATTAGTTTTTTTGTTAAGTATGTTAGAATTTTCTGTTTTACATATATATTTTTATTAGTACTTCTTTTATTTATTTGTTTTTTTACAGTTTTATTTCCTGTAGCACTCGTGCCCACTATCTGGTGATACTTCTCTATATATCTATAGCGGGTGAGGCTAGGGTTCGATGTTAAGAATTAGTGTTCAGATTTTAAACACAAAATAAAATATCCAACTTGTATTATTAATGAATAGGTAAAGATAAATGAATTAAACCAGACACAACTTTTAGGGTTTTATGAATTAGCTTTATAGATGTATATTTCTTATTATTTCTTATTATCTCAATGTTATGTTTTAGGGTTTATATATTACTGTAAAATATATAAAATACAATATTATATTTAAATAAACCCCACAACTCACAATTTTAGAAAAACAAACACAAAATACACAAAATAAAGTGCTTAAACCTTAAATAAAATTGTCTTCAGTAAAGAAATAAGGTGGTGACAAATTAAATAAAAACCAGAGCTCTGACCTTCTCACTGTACGAAATATTGCAGCTTATTTCAGCTCATAAACACCCCTTAAAACTGGAATGTAGCTTTCTTGAAAGTACACTGTAATGAAATTAGGCTAAGACTTAACTTTATCAATTTCACTCAGAGAATTAACACTTTCTGCTGACTTAACTCAGAATTATACACAAAATAGAGAATTAAACTTATCTAGTGAGGGGCGCCCCACACACACACACACACACACACTCCAAAATAACAAATGTTGCAGGCCTGTATGATGCTTGGGTGCGGCGTGGCTACTCGGCTAGCCCCTTCAGAAACTTGGGAGATGTTTAGCTTACAGTTCGGAGTCTTTAAGAGAACAGGAACGGAGAACCAGGCGGATCAGAGGCACGGTGGAGGCAGAAATCTTCGTCAGAGGACCCACACTGCTTTACCTGGTCACAGGGGGTCTATCTGACCTTGGCTACGGCGTCTTCTTCCCGCCCGAACCACGCAGAGTGAATCAGTCCTGAGCGCTAGCTAGCTCCGTCACACTGAACTAGCATAATTAGCCAGTTAGCTTACTTGAGCAGCTAACTACAGTGCTTCAGTCCTTAACCACGGTGCAAAACACAATTATAACTCACGTAACACTGCTTAACCGAGATAATATATCTTGGTCTCACCCTTATTACTGAAATAAAGGGTTGTTACACTCAAAATATAACTTTTTGCTCCACTTTCTTGTACTTCTCCTACTAGTTCCCTCTCCTCTCTCCCTCTCCTCTCCCTCGTCTCCCGCGCTCTCCCGCATCTCTCTCCCGCACACTACCCTCCTGCTCCCTCAAGTCCCTCCCCCACCAATCAGAACAGAGGAATCTTGACAGACACAGTATTTATCCAATAGTTAACTCTGACTGCTCTCCAAAACATTAGGAACAAGTTGCAGTCTAACTAACTTACTGATTCTTAAAGTGACAGTGTCTAATAGAACTGATTTACACAGTAAAAACATTAAAGGGTATAATTTTTGCCCAGGGCTACATTCCTATTATTTCTAATTTATTATTAAATGTGTTCAATCCCTTTGATGTTATAAATGCTCGGCAACATTGTAAATGAGGGTCATGCTCAATGTTTTCCCGAGTGAAAATAAAGGTTGATTGATTGATTGATTAATTGTATACCATTTATATCTACCTTTTCACAACTTTACAACAGATGCTTTAAAACACATTAGGAGGCAAGAAATTCAAGTAATTAATTCTTGACAAGTTCAGCACAGCTGTTAACTGAAAGCATGGATTTCAGGTACCTCATTAAGCTGACTGAGAAAATCCAGACAAGATGTGTAAAGTTACTTTAAACAATTAAAGTTATAAAACATATTCTTGTTTGTTAATTATTTTGTATGTGTTTCTTCATAGTTTGGATGACTTTAGTAATTAGCTAAAAAGAATGAAACTTACAAGTAATGACACTGAATTTAAGGTGTTTACAAATTTCTGCCTGGTACTGTAATATATATAGAAATATTTTTTGGTGGCGAGAGATAACCCTTAATTAGTCCCACATTGGAGAAATTTGCAGTTCCAAACAGTCGTTTTTCTCTGGCCTCAATCCAAAGAACTCTTTTGGCACTGTCATTGTTAAGACTGTAGGGGCTACAGGCTTCGTCATAAAGGAAGATCTAGAGTCTCTCTATCTCCCCATCTTACCCTCTCTAGCATTTTAACACATTATTATTATTATTATTATTATTATTATTATTATTATTATTATTATTATTATTATTATTATTCAGATATGGGATGGGCAGGGGAGGGAGGCTAGTCAGACATGTGTGAAGATAATAGCCTCTGGTGGGGAGATATGCACGGCACCAGCGCAGTGTTGTGTTGTGTTTTTTTTTACAGGACTGAGTCAATCTGCTGTGAAGGAGCCCTGCATGGCACAGAAAACTCAAGACGCTATCTTTTGAGTCTCTATCCCATCTGTTTCTCTCTAAACAAGTTAGTTTCCTTCTCTCATTCTCACCCATAGAGTTCATGTATTCGGTTCATGTATTCCGGCGAGTTCACCTCCGTTTCGCCGTTCTGAAAATGTTCTTTTAATGTAACGAAATCCATATCAGTCGAGAGTTATGGCAGAAAGGGAGGGGAAAACTGCAACAGATGGCCTTTGAATGGCTCATGCTGTCAGTGTTTATACTGTTTGTTTTTGGAGCAAAAGACGGGCGGATGATGTTGCGCAGTCGGAATTTCGAACTCTCTAATGCTGACAAAACAAATTTGCAACATGCAGTTGAACAGAGATGTGATGAGTGCGTGAAAACTCTCCTCCCCATGGTGGTAGGCAGGCAGATCTCTGGAGAGGATATGTTCCAAACTCCTCCAGATGCAGACAGGGTGAATGTGATGAGCTCACGCTGTTTGCAGAACAAAACAAAACCGAAAAATACAGTTTTGTTCCGTTTGTTGCCATATTTGTACAGTAACCAGTCCAGCAGAGGAAGCGGGAATGAAAAAAGGAAATGGGGCGCATTTTATCTTCCTCGCCCGCTGCCTCCCAGCGATGGAAGTGACAGTTCAGTGTGATTTTCAAATGTAGTGTCATGATCCCGAGATCCGTTTTCATGGATAAAGAGTGAGGTTTTAAGGAAGGGAACTATGAGGGAAATTAGCATGATTGAATACATGTTTTGAAAGCTGGTTTGATAAAAGACTTTGAAGTTGCTGTCGAGCGTGCTGCTGCACTGCGTATGACTCAGTGAATCCCATAAGCTGCTGTACTATCTCTAACGTCCAGACTGGCTTTGCTTTAATCAGGCCGGCGTGCTGACTGTGTTTCATCCAGCTGAGGCGCCAGTGTCGCTGCTCGCTACCAAACAGGCAAACACAAACACAGCGCAGGGTAAACAGCACGAGGGGGACCGACACCGGGGCGGGAGACAGATACCACACAGGAGAGAGAGAGAGAGAGAGAGAGAGAGAGAGAGAGAAAAGGAGAGAAAAAAAGAGGTTAGGGGTTGAGACTGAAGAAAGAAAGAGGAAGAATTGGAGAGAAAGGTGAGAATGGGCAAGAGAGGAAAAGGTAAGGGAACAAGCAAGAAAGGCAAGACTGAAAGGAAACAAAAGGAATATAAAGGGTGGAAAGGAGCAAAGACAGGAGAAACAGAGAGAAGGTGAGAGAAATATAGAGAGAAAGGAGAGAGGAAATGAGGGAAGACAGAGAAAAAGAAAGAACAGGGAAGGAATGAGAGAAATAGAGAGGGAAGTGGAAAGGATAGAGACAGAAATGGAAGAAAACAATAGATTAGAGAGAAAAAGGAAAGAGAAAGGAAGAATGAGAAATGATTGAAAAAAGATTGAGTGGAGGCATACAGCAAAAGAAAGGAGAGAAGGAGGAAAAGAGACAGAGGAGGTGAGAGAGAGAAAGGAGGCAAGAATAAGAGATGACTGAAAGAGGAAAGGAGAGTGGAAGAAATGAGGGAAGACAGAGAAAGAAAGAAAGAAAGAAAGAAAGAAAGAAAGAAAGAAAGAAAGAAAGAAAGAAAGAAAGAAAGAAAGAAAGAAAGAAAGAACGAATATAAAAGGAATAAGAGAATAGAGAGAGAGGATAATAGAAGAGATAGAGACAGACATGAAATAAAATAATTAGTTAAAGAGAAAGAAAAAGAGCAAAATAAATATGGACATAGGGAAATTAAAAAGAAGGGAGGAGAGAAAGTGAGGGGAAATTGAAGGGAAAAAAATGAGGGGAGGCATTAAGCAAGGAGAGAGAAGGAAAAGAAAAAAGTGAGAGAGATCGAAAGAAAGATAGTAAGAGATGACTGAAAGGAGGAAAGGAGAAGAGAGAAAATGAGGGAAGAAAGAAAGAAAGAAAGAAATGGGAAGGAATAAAAGAATAGAGAAGGGGAAATGGAAGGGATAGAGACAGACATGAAAGAAAAGAAAAGGTTAGAGAAAAAGAAAGAGAGTGAGGGGGGAAATTGAAGAGAAAACACCTGGGGGATGCATAGAGCAAAAGTAAGGAGAGAGGAGAAAAAGAAAAATGTGAAAGAGAGAAGGTGAGAAAGATTGAAAGAAAGCGAGAATAAGAAATTACTGAAAGGAGGAAAGAAGAGGGAAGAAAATGAGGGAAAACAGAGGAAGAAAGAATAGGGAAGGAATGAGAGAATAAAAAGAGAGGGAAATAGAAGGGATAGCGACAAAATAGAGAGAAAGAATGGGCAAAAGAAATATGGACATGAGAGGAAGAGAGAGAGTGAAGGGAAATTGAAGCATAACGCAAAAGCAAGGAGAGAAGAGGAAAAGAAAAAAGTGAAAAAAAGGTGAGAGAGATGGAGAGAAAGAGAGAGAATGACGGACAGAGATACAAAGGAGTAAAGGAGAGAGGAAATGAGGGAAGAGAGGGAGAGAGATAGACAGACAGGTGAGCTGCTGAGGGAAGCAGGATGGAGGTGTAGAGGGCTGATTTTTAAAGCCGGTATGATTGAAAACATTTGCAAATGAGAAGAAGTGTATATCACCTTGTAATTGAAGTGGAAATTCTGGCTGAGCCAGAGGGAGGGTTTGGACGGGCGTCTGCAGACAGGATGTGACTGGAGTTGGACAGGGTTGGGGAGGAGAACAGGTAGCAGCCACATAAGAGCAGTCAGTCAGAGAAAGAGAGAGAGAGAAAAAGAGAGAGAGATTCAAGGACGGCTGTATAATGGTGAAGCAAGGTAAGCAGCGGAGGAACAGTGATCTGTCTCTCTTTGCAGTCGCTGGATGACACACGGAATCAGGTGGAATGATGATGAATACAAAAGACGGGAGAGTTGAAAGACTAGGCGCACAAAGCGGCGGAAAAACAACCCGATAAACGCACAGGGCTTATACAGCACAGAGGGACACGGTCACGCGTGGCCCTGGGCTTACAACAAGAGCAATGGCCGTCCTCCTTTCTCTCTTTCTTTTTTTTTCCTCCTATAGAACGTGCGAAGACTTGATTATTAATTGATTGGTTAATGACTTGACATTAAAGCAGGATCAATGAAAAGACTCACAAGGTCCAAGAAAGTATACTTAATGAAAAGGGATTACTTCACTAAGATTACTGTTGCTCTCATCCAAAGTCTCTTTATCTGGAGTGAGAAAACGCAACTTTGTATGCTGTTCGTATAACACTTTTCTCAATGGAGCTAGTCAGCCTAACACTGCTTGGAAAATGTTGCCACTAATGCTTCATTAAATAACGCAATACAGACAAAAAGTAAAAAAAAGATGCAGAGAGGTTACTAGCACAGTGTAGTTCTATAGAACCAAATACAGTACCTTACATACTATAAGGCGCACCAGATTGTAATCAATAAATAAATGTCTATTTTCTGGTCTATTTTCATACATAAGGTGCACCGGATTATAAGGCACATTATGCGACACTAGTAAGGAACAGGGGTGTCGCCATGTTTTCCTTCTAATTCAGTGACAGCTTCCGTTTATTTACAGTAGGCTTAATTTTCCCGATTTCCACTATAGCTGGATGCAGAAGCATTAGCTTTAGCATTAGTGGCTAACTGCTAGTGCTAGCTGTGGTTAGCAGCTAATGTCTCCGACAACGCTACACTAAGAAACCCTGAATGTTCCGGTAAACCAGGGTGATATTAGCTTTTTTGTAGCTTATTATAACATAGTAAAAACGCAGCCTACAAGCCAATAATTCCCACCTCTGAACAGCAAAAGAGCTAGCGCTTAGCATGGTTAGCAGCTAATGCTTTACTACATCTACATGGTGGAGCAGCTCTAGGTAGAAGTGTTTATGTCGAATGTATAAGGTGGAGACTAAACAGCACAGTTTGAACCTTTAACAATGTTAACAACCTATACTAAACCCCAAAAAAGCAGAAGAAAAAAAATAAGTTTAAATTCTGAATGATTGGTGATTAGCTGATTGTGTTCCAAAATGCTACTGTTAAGATTTATTATTATTATTATTATTATTATTATTATTATTATTATTATTATTATTATTATTATTATTATTAATAATAATAATAATAATAATAGACGTTGTTTATATAGCACCTATCATACATAAAAATGCTGCTTTAAGTGCTTTACAATAAAATTAAATAAAACAGCAAAATGTAAAAGTTTAATAAAATAGTAGTAAATAAGATATTTATATTAAAATAAAATATAGAATAAAATAGATAAAAATATATAAAATAAAAATAAGAACAACAAAATCACTTAAATAAAAAATTCAGGTATAAGCAGAACAGAAGCTAGTAGAAAGCTAAGCTAAACAGCAAGGTTTTTAGCTGCCTATTAAAGCTAGTAACACTCGATGCCTGACGATTTTAAATTGGTAAAGAGTTTCATATTTTTGGGGCATAAAAAAGGAAGCTACTTCACCAGTCTTTTAGCATGGGTTAAAAATATATGATTCTTTAATTCCAGTAAAGACATACATCCCATTTCCACATACATGCTGCTGTGGACACGGTTAACAACGCAGAATTGTGTTGTGTGTTTGTGTTTAAAGCTGACCTAGTCAAACACAGTTATGGATGCTGGGAGTCATTTGTACGGCTGTGTCCGCAGCGTTTGTGTGGGATGTTTGTGACTGCAACAATTGCTACCTGGGCAGTGTGTAGGTCAAAGCAGCAGTGAAGAGGTTTCCTCCCCGCAGGTTGCTTGTCAGCACTGATCTGGTCAGCGAGAGCAGTAATGACTGTACAAGCCTCTCTGTTAGTCAGCTCCTGAGCACTCGCCTCGACTCTAACCAGCCAGCGTCATACGCCGTTCTTCTTCTTTTTCTATATTCCTGCCTGACTTTTACCCAAAAACAGTGCCCTATAACTGTTAGCGTGAGCCTTTGTTGCTCGGTGTGTGTTTGTGTGTACGTGTCTATCTCTTACAATACTTTTCAGGCATGTGTTAAAAAAAAAAAAAAATCACCGCCGTTGAATAATTTATCTCTTCCGAATCTGGGCCACGAGAGTGGTTAGTATGCGAGGCAGGTGCTGCCGGCTGCACGCGCGTTAGAAGGAAAGGGCTCTTTTTGTTTGTGAAGAAGCTGAGAAAAGATCTAGTAGGTTGGCAGCAGTGAAATGAGGTGAGTTGCAGGAGGCGGGCCATGATGGGCGCGCAGTCAGGCAGGCAGGCAGGCAGGCAGGCCTACCCTGGCCAGGAACACTCCAACTCTAAATGATTCATCACCAAAGAAAAAAAAAAAAAAAGCTTTTACACCACACTTCATTCAGCAAGCACGCCGCGTATCCGCCCGCCTCGGCCTGCAGAAACACAGCCAGAGCCCGACACCGCTCTCCAAAATGGACTGCTAATGGATGATCATGTCTGACTGATCAAGCTTTACATTTGGATCAGATGCAGGAAAGGAATTGGGCCCGGTTTGAAAATGGCTCCTGTATAAAGAGAGCTGAAGTGTGCTTCATATCAGTGTACCACAAATGTGTTAACAGCAGATCTACATGTTAATTGTTGCATGTGTTCTTTTTTAACACACCGGTGGTGCCTAATCTAAGGTGCTGTGTAAGATTTCGATCCAATCATAAAGTGCACAATGTATTTTTAGTGTCATACACAAAGAGGGCAGGATTTTTTTTGTTCTAGTAGCAAATGTTTATCTAAGATAATCACACCTGGTTTAGCTTTGTAGCCGTAATTATAGCAGCAGTTATATGTGTGCAACGTGTTTGTTTAGCTCTTCAGTTAAAGCATCAACAATCATTCTCCACAGGGTTCTTGCACCATTATAAAGTCAAATTTAATGATTTTTAATACATTTTTAAGACCTCAATAAATATATAGTCATACTTTTGTTCCATTGTGATGCAGAACAGAGCCAACATAACATAGTTGCAACAAGTTGCATTACGTTAAACCATACACTGAATTACATGTAGGAGCTATAAATAACAATGAAAAAACACTTAAATGAACACAGTAAAAGCATTTTGTTCAGATTGAGCTTGGAAAAAAGAGGAAACTAGTTGTGATATTTGTAATAGTAATACTACTACTAACACTTTTGCTACTACTACTCCTCCTACTACTACTACTACTACTACTATTAATAATAATAATAATAATAATAATAATAATAATAATAATACTGTAAAACATTAAAGTATCTTCTCTATTACTATCAGTGTCCATTTATCATTATCTGATTTGTCCATATCTTTAAAAGTGGTGCCTGATAACGCAACCCACAAAAACAAACTTGTAAATGTTAGCATGTCAGTGTTAGCTAGCATACCGTTAACATTAGAATGTTAGCATGTTAACTAGCTCGCTGCTTGCTGTCCGCTAACCTTAGTTTTTCCCCAGTAATGTTAGCTAGCTCCTCGCTAACCTTAGTCCTCTCCCCTCTAACCTTAGCTGTCTCACTGCTAATGTTAGCTAGCTCTTCGCTAACCTTAGTCCTCTCCCTGCTAACATTAGCTAGCTTTCCGCTAACCTTAGGACCTGCAGGAATCAGAACTGTATGCAGCACCTTTAAGGACAGGAGGTGCAAAATGACTACAATATAACATTGCAGTATTTTAAGATTTTTCATGATACATGATCTGTATTAAGATTTAATTTATTTAATTTCCAAGCAACATAGCTATTAAAAAGAGTTTTTGTTCATTTTTCACGAGGAGTTCTGAGGAGTTAATGATACTATAACCTCAGTAATCTTCAGCTTTAGAATGGAGAAAATAGGTAAAAAAAAAAGGATAGCGGTTAGCGGCTAATGCCACCCGACAGCGGTACACTGAGGAACCCTGAGTGTTCTTGTAAGCCAAAGTGATATTAGCAAGTGGTTCGTCCCACTTAGCTTGTTTTAACACAATAAACATTCAGGCTACAGGTCAAAATACTCTCCTCTGAACAGTGAAAGATCTAGCACTTAGCATGTTTAGCAGCTAATGCTAATACTGTATTAATAGTATTAATGCTAATACTGAGTGGCTTTACTGCTCCTTATAACCTGTCTGGTAAAATTTATATATAAGGTGCACTGGATTATAAGACATACTGATGATTTTTGGGAAAACTATTATTTATACAGTATATTTATATATATATATATATATATATATATATATATATATATATATATATATATATATATATATATATATAAATATAAATATTTAATTTGTTGTTTAACTGATTTCTTCTTTGTGCTGCATCACTTGCCTGTTGCACAAAGGGCCTAAACAATGGCATTTCATTCCAATGTACACAAGCTTTGTTGAGCAATGACAATACAACCACTTGCCCATAATAAATTGTACTTAATGGCTGTTTTGAGAGGAAATTAAATAAATGAACGCTGATCTTTGACTTTTGCATCATCATGATAACATGCTGTTATTTCACCCACCCCCTACAGGCGGTGTGTTGAGATTTTTAACACCAAGATGCTGTAATTACAGAGTCCACAAGATCACAGCACACTAGCGCAAAAAATAAAATCTATTAATGCACTCAATTTAGGAGTGTGTGTGTGTATGATTCATATAAAATATCAATACAATGCACAAATACAGCTTTCAGTTCTGACATTTTTTTAAACCAGGCAAAATGGTTTCAATTTTCATACGCACTGAAAAAGTGAACTACAAAAATGACAAACAAACGCTTTTGTTGCATTGCGGCACAGCTGTGTTCCAGTGTCATCTTGGTGAGCGCGATAAGCGGTATTATGGTAAAAGGGCACTATGCCAAAGGTACACCCTTAGGCAGCAGACATTCACATGTGTAGCCATTGATTAGGACTGAAATGAAAAGCTTACAGGGAGTTGAACTGGCGTCAGCCTGAATTACAGGCATTGGCTTGAGAAGCTGGTAATTAACAAATGAGGCACTCAGTGTTCTGTCTCTAACTAGAAAGATCAGTTCAACATACAAAAATATGACACAAATGAAGAACAGGTGTCTGCAAACTGTTGTCCAGAGTCAGGGCCAGTGATTAAAATTATTATAATCAAAGTTCCATGTCAATTGGTGGTAAATTAAAGACTTAAAGTCTGGACATAATATAGCAAAATGTACCTTATAACGACTGCAAAATCATTGTGACGCTCCACTGACTTGTAATAGAGTGTCTGTCATTGCCTGTCTGAGTCTAGAATGCTGCACTATGTAACTTTTGTGGAGCAGAATAATTAAACTGAATAATTCTGTGTAATCTGAGTTGTATTACTGAAAGATTCTATTATTAAATATTGATCTACCTTATCATCAAAGCATCCAAAACATAACAAAACATATACAGGTTTTTCTCATCTCCACGCAATATTAATGTGTTGTACAAACTAGTGCCATCATATTTAAGATTTTAGTAGTAGTTAGTGTCAGTTTTGTCAAACATATTTCTCTTATTTCATCTTATTTCATCTTATTTCATATCTCATCTTTACATCAAGAGATTGGCACAGAAACTGTTATCAACTAGACATGTTTTGCCTTGCGTCAAATAGTGAATTTCACTGTATGTATTGTCTTGTTAAATATCGGTACATTATACTGAAATATAAATCTTTTACAATTGACCTTTTTAAGTAGAGTCCTTTCCCCATGGACTCTCATCTCCTCTTTAAATAATTGCAATTAAAATGTGCTGAACGTAAGCTGATATTAATTAAGAGTAGTTGATTTAATTTAACAGTGTGCATTAGAACTGGTAAGTCACTTTAATTAACAGCTTTAACACCAAAAACATTAACAGATGCCACAGGCATGATTCTGCATTGGTGTTTTTTTAGTCAACATAAAGCCAGAAAAGCCTACAACACTGAGGCTGAGTTGGACGCACTTGAATTTGAATAAAACCTTCTTAAATTCAATGTATTTATTCAGAAAATAATAACATTTCTGAGTTGCATATAGTAATTTCTATTAAGTAATGATGAAAAACACCAATTTTTTATCTGACTACAATGCAGGTTCTCACTGTGAGTTCATTCATCTCAGATACAGTACCTCCAAGCCTAGGGGGAAATTGATGCTGCTTCTGAACATGGTTAACATGTATTTTTTACTATGGACAGTATCTGGTCTTCGTTAGTTCCCTTATACTGTAAACATGGGTATTTTAGAAGCCCTACATGGCTCTAAACTGGGAGTTTTATGTTCTTTTTTAATTCATCCATGGTCCCTGGATGAACGTTGTTTCGTTTCACTGTGTACTCTGTATATAGCTGAAATGACAATAAAAACCACTTTGACTTTTTGACTTTGGATACCGTGGCTCTTGATGCATCACAAAGACTTGCTGTCTTGCTCACAGATGCGGCAGCAAGACGTGCACCCATAATGTTGTGTGCATTGCAATATTTTGAGTAAAACTGTGCTCTTACCCTGCTAATTGAACCTTCACACTCTGCTCTTACTGGTGCAATGTGCAATTAATGAAGATTGCCCACCAGGCTGCTCTAATTTAGCTAATAAACCTCCCACAATACAATGATAGGTGTCTCAGTTTAATTGTCCAACCTCTGTATATATTCTATAGTCAAACTCATAAAAAACACTACTGCACTTCCTGCATTTCCTTTTCTTTCATTTACTTCCCCAATGCAGCTTTCCCTGCAATGAGAGGAACGAGAGAATATGCAGATATCTGCTTTGATTTAGGGCGGGTTTAGAGCTGCCCTCATCAGGCCGATGATGGACAGCCCCTCAAACAGCGCAGTAATCAGCCCCAGCGTACGCGGTGATGGAGAGCCGTCTGGGGCTGATTGCCGCGCGTACGTCCCGATATCCCTGCCACTGCTCTGACAGTGACTGTAGACTGAACAAACAGCGAAACAATAGGCCTCCTCCCTCATTTAAATACAAGTAAATAGAATTAACATCTCCCTGACATCTATTAAAACCCCTTTAATTAAAACGCAGGCATTAAACATCTGTGAGCTGCTCGGCTGTCGGACGCTGTCTCAGTCTTTCTGCGCTTTAAACAGCTCTCCCAATAACAAACTGGATTTATTCGTCCACCACACCCCCCACCCACCACCACCACCCCTCCTTCCTTCTCAAATCCCCCTCTGTATTCTTTACATGCTCCATATGGCAGAGGCTTGTTTAGACAGGCTATTTTTAGCTTCTCTGACTCCTCAGCTGGAAAAAAGGATGCTGTCGTTTGTGCAGACACTTCTTTCCCCATCTTAATGTGAGAGTGTGTGTGTGTGTGTGTGTGTTTATTTGCTGTACAGTCCTTATCATCAAAAGTTGCCAGTGACACATTGTGTACACAAGTGTTTATAAAGAGATGCCTCGCATATCTTATCAGCTTTTCCCTCCATGTAGCCCTTCACTCTCCGGTGGGCTTCAAAAGCTGTGCCTCTGATCTCAAACAAATCGATTGCCACAGACAATCAGACATATTAGCGCACCTAGCCTCAGGCACCCCCTGTCAAACAGCAGCCATGCAACAGGCAGGAAGAACAAAGCTACACACATACAGTGGGTGTCAATATTGAAAGATCCAATCATCATGTCAGCCTAGGCCACATAGGCTAAGTTCACATTAACAATCAGATTTTTTTTTGCTGAATGTGGCTCAGATCAGATTTTTTCATGGCTGTGTGCCAAATCCATTTTTTATTTTTCAATTCAGATTTGAGTTACTTAATCATATGTGGTCCTTAATTGGATATGTATCCGATTCATGAACATGCGATGTGAATGTCAAATTGGAATTCATGTGTTGTTGTTTTTTTTGCTTTTACGCATGCGCTACGCGCTTCTCTCTCGTACCCAGAACACATCTCTTGGTGCAGCTGTGCAGCTATAGCTGCAAACAAAAACAGCAAAAGCAAGCCACCTGGCCTTTTCCCTTTATAAAGCAACAAGTCGTCTCTCAAATATGGTGTTATGTTAGTTGTTGGTGAAGAAGTTGATGATTATACACGTATCAATGTGAGCATGTGAGGCGTTTTCAGGGATTGGTTCAGATTGGTTCAAATTGCACACAGACATAGGTCACTTTATGACCTATGGATTCTTTATTCTGTATATTGTTGAGCTAAAACTCAGGTTTGCACTCTGCTGCCTGTCCTTGTGTGTGGGGGGGGGGGGGGGGGGGTATGGGTGGACTCTGACGATTGATTGTTGTCATGGTTTTAATCAGCCAGTAGCGCACCTGTGTTTTCACCGCCAAAATAGTAACACACCAGAAATTTGCCTGAACACACCTCACTCCCAGACCAACATGCCAATCAGTGTAGATTTATACCTAAACTCTCATGCCTTTTGCAGGGTGTACAAAAGGGGCCTTAGTGTTAAAACACCTGCTTTACCAATGTTTCCACTGAAATCAAGGGTGGGAAACCTTCGTGCGAGCCATCTGGGAAGGCTTCACAATAGATATTGGAACATTATTGTATTGGATTGTATTGCTCTCAGTCAGTTACTGATGTTGGATGATTAGTTCTGGATCACAAACTCCACTACAGTGGATAGCGCTTGGATAGCGCTCCAACACTTTGCTTCAGGGATTTTAACCCTTCTAGCTGACACTTGGTATTGATCTTGTTGACTTAGAACAATAGAACAGGCTTGATAGTGTCCTGTTCTGTTAGGATTACTTTTCCCCAGAGATTTGATGTTGTGTGTGATGTGTATTAACAATAGAGTATCAGCTCCAGAATGTCACATTCTATTGGCAAAACGAATATACTGGGACTGGACAAGCTTTTAGCGTAGGTACAGTAAGCACTTGCAGGACTATTTTAGTAGTGGGTGCAAATTAAATGTCTCATTCCATTGTTTTTAAATTCATTTTAAACAGTCTAGTTGTGGTCTTTAGTATGAATGAACGCCATGTGAGCTGGTTTTTGTGAAAAATTGTGATCAGGTGTTTCTATTTAGCCCTGCTTTAGATCACTGAATTAGAGGTCTCTAAAGAAAGAGAGGTTTTGCAGCGCAATTTGTGGGTGCTCCTGAGCTGAGAGGTGGGCGAGGCCATGAAATCACTGGTTGATGTAGACACCCATACGTCTCTCTGATCAACGCGTATTTCTGAGGATTTTACTTTACTAACTACTGCAGACAGCGAAGTTTCATATGCAGCATGCATATTGTCGCTGTCCAATGAAAAACACTTATCTCCAAAACAGCAACTTTACAAAAGAGAGGAAAAGTTTACCTTGTAAACTTTCAATGGAGGTCAATATAAAAAAAGTTTGTTTTAGGTCATTTTGAAGTATTTCTATTGGTCCTTTCATCAAGGAATTTTGGCACAATGTAAAGGACAGTTTGTCTGTTCAAATTATGTAGTAAACTAAAAATCAACAAAAATGGAGATAAGTGTTTTTCATAGGACAGCGACGATATAGAACTCAGAGAGACCTATAGTACTTCACAAAGAAGAATCAATGGATTTTAGCAGAAAAAAACTTTAAAACCTTTAAAGTAGCTAAATGCATTTATAAGAAGCAGTGTTCATAAATCTTTGGATATACAGTATAGTGTATGTCCTTGTCACTAATGTATAATATATGAGGTAGAAGAGACGAAACCAACAGGACCCCTAAGGTATGCATTTTTGTTATCAGCTGTGATTGGCTCAGACTGCAGGTCTTTTTAGCCTCTACAGCCATGCACTCATCACACATTCACAGCTCTCACAACTGCATTTCTGCCTCTCTGCTTCTAATGATACGAGTATAACTGCATTAGTCATGTCCATGGGTCTTGTCCTCAGGACCAGCAGTTTGACCATATGATTTCTACACTGTATTCTGCATACCGTCATACATAACGCTGCTTGATTGCTGTCCTCCACTCAGTATTAGGTGCCCTCGTTGTGCTTCAGATGCCCGTCAGGCAAATAATAACAATTGACACAATTGGCTGTACTTCAAGGCAGTTATAGACCTCTTCTGCTTTTCCAAGTGCCTAATAATAATGTGGAGACTGGTAGAGATAAGAGAGATGTCCTCAGAGCCAGTCAGCGATATCCTTTCCTTAACAGAAAGCTTGAGTCTTTGATGTGAGGTGTGATTAAAAACTATAACCCTACATTACAGTAAAGGAAGAGGCTAAAGTCCAATTATTTCAAAGAGTGTGGCAAAAAATATCATAACTTAAGAGGTAAGAAGTAACTTCTTACAAGGAAGTTTTGGGGGTCTCCAAGTGGTCCAGTGGGCTAAGTGCTGCCTCTATGATCAGGAGATCGTCTTCGGCTACCGGAGCCCTGAGAGAGCACAATTTGCCTTGCTCTCTCTCTCTGGGTGGGTAGATGGAACTCTCTCCTCACATCACTCCAAAGGGTGATGTCGATCAGCACAAGGCACCTGTGAGCTGATGTATCAGAACCGAGTCGTTGCGCTTTCTTCCGATTGTCCTGTAAAGCTACTCAGCAATGCTGTAACAGCAGCAGCAGTGCCGAATTGAAACGAACTAACTTTCAACTGAATATCTATAAAAAGCAGCCTTACTTTTAGTTTTAGAATGTAAATGACCCAATATACAGTAAGCTAATCCTACAACTTACCCTTAGTTTAACCTTAATTTTAACGCTGACTCAACCATAAAACCTCACCCTCAACCAGTTTGCATTAAATCTACAATTAGTCAAATGTTATTTGAGCATTTATAAAGCATCAAAAATGGATCATCCATCAAGTAAAGTCACTAAAGTTCCATTTAAAGTCTGATTTTAGCGTAAAATGTGATCTGATTAGCTGTTAGCCAGCCAACTAACACAATGTAAGTAGTATTTTCACTGTTATTTTTGGTCTGGACCCAATCCAAATACAGCTTTAAACATTATTTTATCTTATTTTATTAATCACCGCTCAATGAAGGTGGTCTGAGATGCATGGTCTGAAAGCAGGACACAGGTCTACTTAATGAATAGGGATTTGGAAGTCTCTTTCTCTACTGTAAAGACTGCAAATTGCACGTTAGACAGTTTTGTCTTCTTTTTTATAAAACTAAATGGAATGGAATTACAGTATCCATGCCTTACGCAGTGGTACAAAATCTGTTATATTTTACCCCACATTATGTTGTGCCCCTCTCTTCCCTTCCACATCAAATATTTAATGACAAACAGATTGCTGCAATCACTGATTGCAGCTTTAAATTACTGTTATATAAATCATTCAATCTGCATTAGGATTATCACCGTTGAAGTCAACCGGAACATAAACTACTGCTGATAACAGACATAAATGCAACATGGCTGATCACAGCTCATAGAAGAAAGCCAGTCAGTTCAAGTAGATTTATTAGCCGTTGTTTATCTGTGTCGCTTGGGAGCAACTGGGGTTGAGATATGAATGTTAATAACAGACAACTTAAAAGGAATGATGTTGGAATGATGTTACACTTCTTATTAAAGGTTCTGTAGCTATATGGTTCTTTCTGCCACTGGATGCCATATTATGCCAGCATCCCAAACCAAAACTAATGCTTCATATTTCGACACGTTCGAATTCCAACTCACGATTCGCATACTCAGATTAGTAAATAGGGAACCATTTCGGGCACAGCCCCAAACAAGGCCAATAGTAGAGCACCCTGGGCTTGGTTAACATGTCTTCTGGGTATGTAGCCCACTCATGCTAATATTTACAGGCACAACTCTGAAAAAAAAAAAAGAAATCACTTAAAAATTATGTGTTTTTTTTATTTCACCCTTTTTTAAACCTCTGCAATATAATCAAGAGGAATATGGATGATCATAAGCCATCAAACCAAACTGAACTGCTTGAATTTTGTGCACCAGGAGTGGCATAAAGTTATCCAAAGCAGTGTGTAAGACTGGTGGAGGAGAACATGCTTGAAGATGCATGAAAACTGTGATTAAAACCAGGGTTATTCCTCCAAATATTGATTTCTGAACTCTTAAAAGTCAATCTGAATATGAACTCGTTTTCTATGTATTATTTGGGGTCTGAAAGCTCTGCATCTTTTTTGTTAATTCAGCCATTTCTCATTTTCTACAAATAAATGCTCTAAATGACAATATTTTATTTAGAAATTGGGAGAAATGTTGTCTGTAGTTTATAGAATAAAACAACAATGTTTATTTTATTCAAACATAAACCTATATATAGAAAAATCAGAGAAACTCTTTTTTTCCAGAGCTGTATTTGTGACATGATACCATACTGTATTATAAAGAGTCAAACCAATTACTGATCATACTATTGAAGTAATGTTGTGCTACTACTCATATATTCTGCTCTAGTTTATATAGCATAATAATACAACTGCCCTTCATGCTGTTGAGTGGATTCATTGAATTCACACTTCACACACACCATACTACCAACAAGCTGTATTCTAATCACTTGCAAAAGGATTTTTGGTCTTATAAAAAAAAAAAAGAATCAAATGATGACTGTGTCCATGCTGCTTCATAATCCAATAGTGAGATAAGAGCTGGGAGGCTAGAACAGGGCTGAGCATGACAAGATTTGCTGGCATGGGGTGTTGATTTGCTGGCTGTTTGCAAGCTTTGGTGTTCAAACAATGCAGCTGCATAAGATCTTATAATTAAATGATTCTTATTCTCCATAATGCATCGTCAAATCTCCTCAATGAACGCTGAGACATTTGTGTTGTGATAGCAAGCATCATTACACCCCTACTGTGTACAAATACATTTATCTATACTGCTAATCCTGACTCTTCAAAAGGCTCTACAGGGGTTCTTTAGTAAAGACAGTGTCTCTACATTGGTATATACTGATATGGCAAAATGGGTCATGGGATAGCAGTATGGACATTTATTGTGAAGTGTTATCTTAGAACAGAGGTCTGCAATAGGTGGCCCACAGGCCAAATGTGGCCCTTAATCATGAAACATCTGGCCTGTGAGGTTGTTTGAACTATAATGATAGATAATAAAAAAATAAAAAAATAAAATGCTTCTCTTGTAGTGCTGGACGATATGGCCAAAATTTATATCACGATATATTCCTTAAATTTCGGTCGATACGATATAATTTCGATATTGATATACAGTGCCCTCCATAATTATTGGCACCCCTGGTTAAGATGTGTTCTTTAGCTTCTCATAAATTGAGTTTTGTTCAAAATAATATAGGACCACGATGGAAAAAAGAGTAAAATACAACCTTTAACTCAAGTAAATTTATTCAGTAGGAAAAAAATCCCACATTAAGAAATAATTATTTAACATCAAATCATGTGTGCCACAATTATTAGCACCCCTGATGTTAATACTTTGTACAACCCCCTTTTGCCAACAAAACAGCACCTAATCTTCTCCTGTAATGTTTCACAAGATGGGAGAATACAGAAAGAGGGATCTTTGACCATTCCTCTTTGCACATTCTCTCTAAATCATCCAACAACCTGGGTCCTCTCCTCTGCACTCTCCTCTTCAGCTCACCCCACAGGTTTTCAATGGGGTTGAGGTCTGGGGACTGAGATGGCCATGGGAGGAGCTTGATTCTGTGTGCGGTGAACCATTTCTGTGTAGATTTGGCCACATGTTTAGGGTCATTATCTTGCTGAAAGACCCAGTGACGACCCATCTTCAGCTTTCGGGCAGAAGCCACCAGATTTAGTTTTAAAATGTCCTGGTATTTTAGAGCATTCATGATGCCATGCACCCTAACAAGGTTCCCAGGGCCTTTAGAAGAGAAACAGGCCCACAGCATCACTGATCCCCCGCCGTATTTCACAGTGGGCATGAGGTGCTTTTCTGCATACTCAGCTCTTGTGTTACGCCAGACCCACTTAGAGCATTTGTTGCCAAAAAGCTCTATCTTTGTTTCATCTGACCAAAGCACACGGTCCCAGTTGAAGTCCCAGTACCGCTTAGCAAACTCCAAACGTTTGCGTTTATGATTGTGAGTGAGAAATGGTTTCTTCCGTGCATGCCTCCCAAACAGCTTGTTGGCATGTAGATAGCGCCTGATGGTTGTTTTGGAGACTTTGTGACCCCAAGAAGCTACCATTTGTTGCAATTCTGTAACAGTGAGCTTTGGAGAACTTTTTATTTCTCTTATCATCCTCCTCACTGTGCGTGGTGGCAAAATAAACTTGCGTCCTCGTCCAGGCTTGTTTACCACTGTTCCAGTTGTTTTAAACTTCTTAATAATTCCTCTGACAGTAGATATGGACAGGTGTAGGCGAGTAGCGATTTTCTTGTAGCCATTGCCTGACTTGTGAAGGTCAACACACATCTGCCTCACTTGAATGGTATGTTCCTTTGTCTTTCCCATGTTGAAGATAAATGGCCTCTGTGTCACGTCATATTTATACCCCAGGGAAACAGGAAGTTGTGAATTACTAATTAAATGTTCCTACATACTCTGATCAACTTCGTAAACTACTGTAGAAGTGACAGAAATACTTTTATTAAATTTATTTCCTAAGAATTGTTAGGGGTGCCAATAATTGTGGAACAGGTGATTTTATGAAGAATAATTATTTCTTAGTCAGGGATTTTATTTCCCCCTTAAAATTTACTTGAGTTAAAGGTTGGACTTTACTTTTTTTTCCCATCGTGGTCCTATATTATTTTGAACAAAACTCAATTTATGAGAAGCTAAAGAACACATCTTAACCAGGGGTGCCAATAATTATGGAGGGCACTGTAAATACTTTGAAGGCCTCAGAAAACTGCTAAGAAGCCCTGCAATCCCTGCAGCACTGCGAATTTAAATTATTATATAACTGTGTATTTGCACTTTTTGTATTGCTGGCATCAGATACCCTCATTATATGCACATCTATCTATCTATCTATCTATCTATCTATCTATCTATCTATCTATCTATCTATCTATCTATCTATCTATCTATCTATCTATCTATCTAATGGAAATCTGTACCTACTACTGTCTGAAAATTTAATTTAAGACATTGAAACCTCCTTTCACAAAAACTGTAATACTTTAGAAATAAAAGTAGTCAAAATAAATGAATGCTCAATATTATTTGCATATAGCAAAATAATAACATGACATCCCTGTCAAACATAAGCCTATATAACTATTACCAATAAAAATAACTTTAAATCACAACAGAGGCAGAGCTTTTTATTCTTTGTGAACAAATTTAACAGATTAAAACAAGTGTTTCAACTAGGATATAGAATACAATATGCCTTTATATACATAAAAGCAACAAGATTTTCCCGTCAAATAAACAAACCTACAGGCTCTATCAACTATGAATAACTTAGTTACAACATAAGCTATAAAAGTGCTTCAGTCAGTATAAGAAAAATATTGTATGTAGTGGAGTTGCTTGAAGTGGTGGAACAGATTAGATGTATTAACATTACCGCTGCTGGTCGGCTGCACTCTCCGGCACAAAGCAAAGCGGCAAGGGAGCGGACCCGCGGCCGGCCTCGAGGATCCGGGGCCGACCGAATCGAGTCTACCTTAGCCTTGGATCCGCTCGTCCCGGCTCCGTTTGGCTCCAGCGCGAGACATATGTGCTGCGTAGCGAAGCGGACCCGAGCCTAGCCATTTTAACCTAGCCTTGCCTGGCCTAGCCTATTTGGCTACGTGCCTGTGTGGTTACGTCATCACGCACTGACGTAGCCCAGCTACGGGGGCTGAATGTGTTGAGCTCTGCGGCGAGCTGACGCCAGTAAAAAACGCCTGTCCGTGATTCTTATACATATCGATATACCACAAAACTGATATCACCGTTATTGAAACATTTCTTATCGCGATAAATACCGATATCGAATTATTGTCCAGGCCTATTCTCTTGCCAGCGTTTGTTTATATTCCTCCCCTTTTTCTCTGTCGCGCTCGGTGTGACTTTAGTTTCCGGCCATTTTTTCGTTTTTCTGCCCATTCATGGGCTCCCTATCTCCGTATAAGGGCATTTTTTTCCTGCCGTGTCCCAATTCTCCAGCTGGGGCAGCGGTAGTGTATTGGATCGCAACCCTGACTACACAATTCCGATCCAGCGTGAAGAACGGTGTGTTTATTTACTTATTTTTTTCCTTTCTTCTTGGGTTTACCTGCTTTGAGATAAACTGTTCTGCAATTGGGTTCAACAACCCTCTGGGCTGGAGAGCTACTAGTTGCACTGTAGCACTCCATCCTATTACACTACATTTACACTACATACCAAAATATTGTTGTTGTTTTTTTGTGGCCCGCCATGTTATGCCTTGGAAAATATCTGGCTCGTGTCCAAACTTAATTGCCGACCCCTGTCTTAGAACATGGCTTGAAAATGAATGGCAACACATGTTTAAATTGTAAGGTGTTTTCTTGTGAGGTTGTGAGGTTGTGGGGTTGTGACGTTGAACACTGGTCAGTGTGCTCATAGCAAGACGCCTGATAGTAGGCATTGTATAGGCATTTATCATTCCTCGATCCACATTGTCACGTCTGTACCAGGAATATGTAATAGAAGGCATTACTACATTACATCTGGCTAAAATTGACATCTGTATAAAATGACAATTTACTTTGGCAGAAATCACATTCACACCTTCACATTTGCCTGGTTAAAGGCAATTGTACTTTAGATTGGGAAAAAATGTAAATGTTCCTAGATGTATGTACAGCATCTGAAATAGTTTAAATATAGCTATGAGTGAAACGATTATTCAGTAATATATAGAACTCACTTTGCTGTGTATGCTGTGTAGATCTTGTCCCACTTTCTACAGATGCTCTGTAGGTGTATATCAGCATCCACATCAACAGATACGCACATGAATAATACCAGACATCCGCTTACAATTCCCACATGAACACATCTCTAATTTTATTCCTCCCAGGCATCGTCCTTGAAACACCTTATATCTTCAGTCCACAGTTCATTTGTAATGTAAATATGTATTCAGGAGGACTAAATTAAGCCCAGTCTTATTGTAGGGATAGTCTATTTTTATTAAATAAACTGGATAGAATGGATTAATACTACTAGACCTGCTATGTTCACATACATATTTGCAAATGGCCTTTAACCCACTGCAAACCAACTAAAGGAATGTCTTAACGACAGTACGACAGTGACTCAGAAGCCTTTTCTAAGTGAAAAGAGATATAGAGAACATATTTTGCTGTGTATGCTGTATAGATTTTGTCCCTGTTTCTATATTTTGTACTGGTGTATGTCATAAACTGTTGAATCTGTGTCATTTCTGTCCCCAGGAAATGACTTGTATAAATGTGCACACAAAATAATTTCTTTTTCAATAGACTGCATTACCCATAATCCCACTCCCTCTTACACCACGGTCACATGCCCCTCTTCAGCCAACCATGGACAGCTCCCATGCTATTTGTCACCTGACTTTTAATCCCCTGCAGCTGTGACTCCTTAGTGATTCCTTTCACATGTGCTTGATTTTCTGTGTGTGTATATAAGGCCTGTTTGTTTCACTTGCTCCTTGTGAGGAATTGCTGAAACTAAGTGGTTATTTCTGTGTTAGTCTTTTTTGTTTTGGATCTTTCTTCTGTTTTTGGATTAACCCTTTGGATTTGCCCTTTTGCTGTGATTACAACATTTTTTCTTGTTTGATATTTTGACCTTTTGCCTGTTTTTTGACCTAGTCTCTGGTTGATCCCTACGTGCTTGTATTTGCTGTGTGTGTTTTTGACCTGGCCTGGCTTTTTGACCACTCTTTTGGATTACGCTTCAAATATTAAACCTTTTTTGCTGGTTTTATATTTGCAAGCATCTGGTTTGTCCTGAGAACATGACAAATCACTTTAAAATACATTTTATTATTAAGCACTTGTACATTGACCTAATTGCAAAATTAATATATGTAATTAAAAACATTACCTGTTTTTGTTGCTTGTCCCCACTCTCAATGTATGATAATACATTTGATCATTTTCAGGTTTGGGTCTTTTTGATAAGATAAAAATAGCATCTTTTTAAAAAAAAAAAAAAAAGTACATGCATATATATAGTGATTTTGTCATACATATCAATTATTTGAACATGCAGTCAACCATTTCTTTAAAATAAACACTTTCCTGAGAGAAAATCAAAGGAATTAGTGCACTTGCTTTTAAAGCTGCCTGAGTTTGACCTGCACATGTTTTGAATAGGTAAATATATGCGTAACTAGATTCAGAGCTGAAAAATAATAATAATAATAATAATAATAATTTATAAAAGTTACAACAAGCATTTAATGCCTCCTGACCCAATATCCACAAAGAGCTTTCACATGAATAGATCTCTAGTTTTATTCCTACCAGACACCTTAAATAGAAAGATTTTCAGTCTTCAGTTCATTTGTAAAGTAAATATGTATTCAGCAGGACTAAATTAGGCCCAATCTTTTTGTAGGGATAGTCTTTTTTTTATTAAATAAACTGGATAAAATAGATTAACATTACTAGGCCTGCTATGTTCACATACAGATTTGCTAATAACCTCTAACACACTGCAAAACAACTAAAGGAATGTCTGAACAACAGTACAACTGTGTTAACAGCCTTTTATAAGTGAAACAACCTTTTCTTCAGTAAAATTTAGAACACATTTTGCTGTGAATGCTGTGTAGACCTTTTACCAGTTTCTATTTTTTTTATACCAGTGTATTCTGCCATCAGCTTCAATAGACATGAACTGTACATGAAAAGTTGTATTTTATGCCTTTTATGAATTTCCTCAGGAAAACATTATCTCTAATTTTATTCCACTCAGGCTTTGTGCTTGAAACACCTTAGATGGAAATGTCTTCAGTCTTCTATTAATTTGTAAAGTAAATATGTATTCAGGAGGACTAAATTAAGCCCAGTCTTATTGTAGTAATAGTCTGTTTTATTAAATAAACTGGATATAATGGATTAATATTATTAAACTTGCTATGTTCACATACAGGTACTTACTTTACATACAGGTAAAGGAAATAATTTCCACAAGAACACATGATCTCTAATTTTATTCCATCCAGGCGTTGTTCTTAAAACACCTTAGATAGAAATATCTTCATATGTCTTCAGTTCATTTGTAAAGTAAATATGTGTTCAGGAGGACTAAATTAAGCCCAATCTCATTGTAGAGATAGTCTATGTTTTATTTAATAAACTGGTTAAAATAGATTAATATTACCAGGCCTGTTCTGTTTAAAGAGAGATTTGCTATTGACCTCTAACCCACTGCAAAACCGACTAAAGGAAAGAATTTCCACAGGAACACATGATCTCTAATTTCATTCCACCCAGGCGTTGTCCTTGAAACACCTTAAATAGAAATAAATTTTGTCTTTAGTTCATCTGTAAAGTAAATCTCTTTTCAGCAGGACTAAATTAAGCCCAGACTTATTGTAGTAATAGTCTGTTTTATTAAATAAACTGGATAAAATGTATTCATTTTATTAGACCTGCTATGTTCACATACAGATTTGCTAATGACCTCTAACCCACTGCAAAACCAACTAAAGGAAAGAATTTCCACAGGAACCCATGATCTCTAATTTTATTCCACCCAGGCGTTGTTCTTTAAACACCTTAGATAGAAATATCTTCATATGTCTTTTGTTCATTTGTAAAGTAAATATGTATTCAGCAGGACTAAATTAAGCCCAGTCTTATTGTCGGGGTAGTCCATGTTTCATTACATGAACTGGATAAAATGGATTCATATTACCAGGCCTGCTGTGTTTGAAGACAGATTTGCTATTAACCTATAACCCACTGCAAAACCGACTAAAGGAATGTCTGAACGACGGTACGATAGTGTGTCAACACTAGAGCTGCTGTGTCCCTTTGGTGAGGCAGGGAAAACTCACTCACTCACTCACACTAATCAATAGGCGGCTTTATTGCTTTGTCACTAGCTTGATTGTCAGGCGGGGAATGTGTGTACGTGTGTGTACGTGTGTGTGTGTGTTACATTAACGTGACTGCCTCTTAAGCACAAGCACGTTGTATTTTTTTTGTTTTTTTTATATGGGGCCATGCCAGCGAGGTAGTAAACAGCCCCGCGCTTATCAGGGTCCTTAGAGAGACACAGGAAATTGAGTTTGTCCAGTGTAATGGTGGGCCGAGTCACGGCGAGAGACAGACGGACTGCTTCCCTCCTATTAGCAACGATGTGTTATTCATGAGGGCAAATTTAGTGTGAACTATGCTTCATTGATATTCAGCAGACTGACTTTACACTGTCTGTCTGGGGACTGGAGCCATTCTATTTTATGCCTTTATTTAGTTATTTTCCTCTTGGTGACTGCGAGCCATGAAAAGGCACAGTGGCCGCGGGGTCGGCGGGGGCAAACGTCAGGCCCAGTCGCAGCCTGTTTAATCATTCTCTGCGTAACGAGCTCTCAGCTGCATCCTTCATACAGGGACAGATAAGGGGACAGGTGGTGAGAAGAAGAGAAGAAAAGAAAGAGACAGAGACAGACAGCAAGAAATAGAGAGAAAGAGATGAGAGGGTGAGAATGTAAAGATCTCAATAAAACCTCGGTTTTTCCTCAGCAACAGTAGAAAGGCATTTTCTCAAGCGTTCAGATATTGGGATTATTGGCACTGAAGGGCTTTGGGGGTGTTATGGAGGGAATATGGACTTGCTCCAAACCGCCTCAATAATTCACTCCGATGATAGAGTCTCATTCTGTGCGCAAACACAAGGATAATACACCTCCACACTTTCCATTTTTATTTCCAGACGGCCCACTGCCCTCCTGTCCCCTCTCGCTCCTTTATCATTATTAGCCGTTATCAGCCGGTTGCCCCGCGCATCTCTTCTACGCCATTAAAAATATCTCCCCGCCCTATCTCTCACCATCCTGGAGAAGCAGAGGGGTGTAAATTGCAGTGCGAGGGTCCCAGCAAGCTCGCAGCGGGCTGCGATCAGGGAGGTGACAGGTGTGAAGCAGCAGGTCTCTGGAGGTACTTTTCCCCTGCAGGGCGGAGCACGGAGATAGAAACTCTGTCACTCAAACGCTGGGCCAATGCAAACTTCAGTGGGAGGCTTTTTTTCCCCCTTAGCCAAAGCTGCTAAGCTGCCGTTAAAGCGATGTTTTCATCCAAAACATAATCTACTGCACTGCTGAACATATATTCCTTCACAGCTCTAAAGTTCCTTCACATAGGGCTCCTTTAGATCTGGACTGGAGCTACGAAGCTAACGTGGCTAGCTACTGACTAAAGAGCCTACTCAGAGTGTTTACTTCATGCCTAAATCATCACACACTTGCCTCAGACTGATTGCTGTGTTGTTATATAAAGTTATTTCAACACTTAACAGACTCGCTTATGGGGTTTCTGGCATTACTGCAGCACTGAAAACTCATGTCTTCACAGGTCTGAAGTGAAGTTTCAGGTCTGAAGTGATTCTTTAGATCTGATTAGCAGTTTGTTAATTTGTTCATACTTATAGATCATCACACACCTCGCATGCCTCAGACTCAGTGCTAAGTTACATGTTGTTACTTATCTTAGGTTTCTGGTTAATGCCTTATGAAGTTAATGCAGCTAAATATTTACTGTATTTTTCGCACTTTATGGTGCACCTAAAAAACTCTAATTTTCCCAAAACTCATCAGTGTTCCTTATAGTCCAGTGCACCTTATGTGTAAATTTTGGCAGTCAGGTATTAGGGAGCAGCAAAGCCACTCCACTGAAGTACAGCATTATAAAGGAGTTTTAGTGAAGTTTCTAATGCAGTATTAGCATTAGCCGCTAACCACAGCGCTAGCTTTTTTTTGCCATTGAGAGGTGAGTATATCAGAGTGTAGCTGGCATTTATTTAGAAAATAGACATTCATTGATAGTGTGCCTTATAATACACTTAGAATTCGTAAAACGCAGTGTAAATGCTCTGTTAGATTTGTGCATAGCTTATATAACACACATTTGCCTCAGTGTTGTTATCTCAGGACTTAACACACTTGCTTATGGCCTCTTTAAAAAAGTGCATATTCAGATCTAGACTGGAGCTATGAAACTAATATAGCTAACTTCTGATTAGCCTGTGTTAAATTCATGCCTAAATCATAACACACTTGCCTCAGACCCAGTGCGGTGTTGTTATCTCGAAACTTTACTTGCTTTTAGCATTCTGACACACTGTTATCTAAATGAATGGGTAGAAGAAGTAGCTGGCATAAAAGCAGCAGTACCCATGTTGAAGCCTTAAGCTTTAAAACTGTACTTGTGTCATTTTTTTTTGGAGACAGCAGTTTGTCATAGAGTGTCAGAAACTCAATTTTTCAAACTATGTTTGAAATTACTTTAAGGACCCATTCCCTGTATGTGCTTGCATTTTAATTTGTTCAGTTTTTTTGTTTGTGTTAAATAAAGTCCAATTCATTTTAGGGTGAATTTAGAGCACTATTTGGTCCAGTTAAAAAAGACTCTGGTTCGTTTGTACCCTTGGTTGTACCCCTGTGGTTCAGTTGAGCAGGTGTGAAAACAGTAATCGCACTCGGGTGTGGATCAAATCAAGCGGTTTGCCTGTGGTGTGAACGTGATCTGGTCTTGATCTGACCCATCTATTAAATATACTCCTTTTATTTGAACTAAACTGCTGATAAGGTGCAGTTTAATATGATATATTAGCCATATAGCGCTAATTACCACAGCTATGACACGGTCTCTGCTCCATGCTGTTTACACACACGGTCTGTGCTAAGACTTCTATGCCCATGGAAAACTGTGTACACTTGGATTCCAGCCCAACCATTGTTTTCTTTAAATTTCACACTTATATAATAAACAGCAACAACAAATAACACAGACAATAGGAGGCCAGTGAAGCTTAAAATAGTCCCTGGCACTGTGGATAAGCAGAGGATCAGTGAGACAAAGACTGGAAACGTGTCGGACATGATTAGCGAATGGCGAGAGATGGCGACTCTTTTTTATCTGAGCTGGAGATTTTCTCTTGGTCAGATCTGATCTACAAGTGGGAAACGAACGCCGAAATCTATTAAAGGCGCCCGCGCAACAAAAATAAATGCAGAGCAGAGATGCTGAGCAAAGAGGGAGCTTATTGTGCCCAGAACAGGTACAAAAGCTGAGTCGGATGGACAGAACGCACACGTTGAGATCTATTAATAGAAATACAATCTAGAAAACTGTGGAGCGCAGCAGAGATAGGGGAGTGCGTGAGGCGGCTAATGCGATGCGAGGGGGTATTTGCAAACAAATGTCGGGAGGATGAGGGAAATTGAACGGGGCTCAACTGTTCCGCCAGCCATAACTGAACTGTTTGCCATGTCTTTTTCTGTTTATTGGCCTTATTTCCCCTACAGCTTAACTCCACATGAGTAATCTGCCATGTATTTTTCTCATTCGCTCAAAGAGCCCGTGTCATGCCTCCGTTCAGACAGCAAAATGAAAGCGTGATGTGCTCATGTGTGTGCAGGAGGGAGAGATCGAATAAGACATGGTACAAAATAGAAAAAAAAAATACAGAACATAAAATCAATTTCAGGTGCATTTAACCAAGCTTGCTGTAGAGAGAAAAAAAAATACGGAAGTGTTGTTCCCTCTAGCTTTCACTCAAATCAGTACACACTGATGTCTAGGTGCACTTCCTTTATGACTCTATAACGCCTGTACTCTCTTTGCTCACTTTATCATTTTGCGCCTGCCTGTTGGGATTTGTGTGGGAGCCGGCGTTTGTATTGTGGCCTGATTGAGTGTGCAGATAGTGGTGGTCTCCCAATAAAGGGAGGTGTGTTAGATGTGTTAGATGCTGCCCTGCACAGTGGGATCGATCCCACTGCTCCCTTGGCAGAATAAAGACGAGCCAACTCTTTCTGATCTGCAGCCCTTTTCCTACTTATCTGACATTTGGATAGAAGTCATTACATTACCTATTTATAGAGGCCTCGGAGGAGTTCTTGCTTCGGTACTGTGTTTACTAGTCAAAACAGCCTTCACTCACTATCTAACCCCAAGGAGAGCCTGTTTTGTTTTGGCTGTTGGGGTGGTGAGCCTCGGAATGGCAGACAGGAAGGACACATTTCATTGTGCGGCGGCATCGGGACAAACAGGATTACACGGCCACTCTGGGAGTAAGGCTCCTGCACAGGTGATGCGCGCTGCTTGAGGACTGTCATCAGACGCCCAGGGAATTATCACTAAAGGTCAACACAGTCAGCATCTGAATGTCAAAGCTTAGCCACATTTGGGAGGGAAAAATATTCCAATAAATATCTGCTTGTCTCCTGCAAGCGTGTAATTCCCTGCCTCAGAATTTTTAATGCAGAGACCTGAAGGATTATAGCGATGTTAAGAGGCAGCGGGAGCAAATCGATTTTGTGTGAATGACAGGGACGGTGTTTTGAATAATATTTTTTTTTTTCGAGGGAAAAAAGACGGGAGGAGAGGAGAGACACTTCCATTGGCGCCTAAATGGGATTCATAAAGTGTAAAATTTTCTCCCACTTCTCCATTCTCTTCAGATGAACTCTTGGATAAGTCACACAGAATGGCTTCAAGGAAGCATGGCAAAGAAGCAGCTGGGAAATAGTGCGCCTTTAAGGCTTGGCATAAGTTTAAAACTGCACATCTACAGACTACAGAGTTTCAGATATCTTTGTTTAGCTTTAATAAGAGACACACAGCCTGATAGATACACGCAGCAGCAGCCGTTCCAAATAAACGATTATGAAATATCACATATCTTCCTTGCTTTATGGGCTTGCGGCATTTTAATAACTGCTTGCCAATGTTATTTCATCCGTTGGAAATTCTCTGGCTGATGGATGAGAATTTTAGATGGCTCGCTCCAATCCATATTTGTCACTGTGACGCTACACCAAGCTACACCAAAGTGCTGCTACTGTGTATACACACACACACAGTTAACAAGCAGCTAAAGCTTGAGGCACAAATCATTGTAACTGTATCATAATTTGTATCTATCAACAGGTTGTGTGGCCTATTTGAGCTATTCATCATCATTTAGCTTCCCAGAATTAATATCCTACCCTGGGCCGCCGGTACGCCACCCTTGCTGTGTACTATCTATCTCTGTCCAGTTTCATGCTGTTTACTGCTACTCTGGCTTGACCTCTGTCTACATCCTTTGATTTCTTGACTCTGGACTGGTTAATACTGTCATTCTTTGTCATTTTATCCATTTAAATCTTTCTCCACCAGTTTGTTTTATTTTGTATCTTTTGTTTATGGTAAATGAACAGTACATTAACAGATGGTACACGATACGTTATGGTACGTGAACTTGGAAGATTCCAAGATTTTGATACATACAGTATGTTACAACAGATCCTCTTGCTCACAAATTCAAACTGTTGAAGCTAAAAAACGAAGCGAATACTAGGCGACTTTCCAACAACTCTGCAGCATCACTGACTCTCTCCTTTTCTGTTCTCTCTCTTTTTCTATCTCTCTCTCTCTCTGTTTCTGTTTCCAGGCTGTGGGCTTGAGTTCCTGCTGGTGCTCTGTGGCTTGGAGCTGTCCTGGTCCTGCCCGCGCCACTGCATATGCTACTCGGCCCCTAGCACCGTCAGCTGCCAGGCCCACAACTTCTTGTCAGTACCCGAGGGCATTCCTCCACACAGCGAGCGCATCTTCCTCCAGAACAACAAGATCCACCGGCTACTGCGGGGTCACTTCAGTCCCACGACGGTCACACTGTGGATCTACTCCAATAACATCACGTACATAGAGCCCTCCACATTTCAAGGCTTCACGCTGCTGGAGGAGCTTGATCTGGGGGACAACCGCCATCTGCGCTCCCTCTCCCCAGAGACCTTTCACGGGCTTGGACGACTCCATGCCCTCCACCTGTACCGCTGTGGCCTGAGTGCACTGCCTAATAACATTTTCCAGGGCCTTCGCAATCTGCAGTACCTGTATCTGCAAGTAAGTCTCGAACCGAACTTATTAACATCTTATTGTGTCCTATTGTACAAATTATTTGCAAATAAACCTTCTACCACAGTCTAAAAATTACTGCCTCTATGTCTCTACAGGATAACCATTTGGAGTACCTGCAGGATGACATCTTTATGGACCTGCACAACCTGAGTCATCTGTTTCTTCATGGGAACCGCCTGTGGAGTCTGCACCAGAACACCTTCAGAGGACTGCGGGCTCTGGACCGCCTGCTGCTGCACCACAACCAGCTACAGTGGGTGGACCGCTTGGCCTTCCAT
The DNA here is from genome assembly GCF_023375975.1 of Astyanax mexicanus. Lineage (NCBI taxonomy): Eukaryota > Metazoa > Chordata > Actinopteri > Characiformes > Acestrorhamphidae > Astyanax > Astyanax mexicanus. The sequence continues at coordinate 14,471,438 of NC_064425.1, read as the reverse complement.
GACCTAAAGCGCCTCACCACCCTTTATCTGTTCAACAACTCCCTGACCGAACTGGCTGGAGATTGCCTGGCCATGCTGGGTGCACTGGAGTACCTGCGTCTCAACGATAACCCCTGGGAATGTGATTGCAAGGCCTTGTCTTTGTGGGACTGGCTCAAGAGGTTCAGAGGTTCCACGTCATCAGTTGGCTGCGTGGCCCCAACTGAGTTGGCAGGAAAGGACCTGAAGCAGCTGAAGAAAGAGGACTTCCCCAATTGCTCTGGATCTGAGTCCCTCCACCAGAGCAAGACCAAGACGTGGGCTGGAACGGATAAAGTCTCTTTGAAGCAAGAGCCCCAACCTGCCCAGCCTCCGCAAACACATCCAAACCAGCCACACCTTACTGAACAATTCCCCTCGTCACCTTCACCTCTGCCTCAGCCACCCCCTGCTATTAACGGGGAACAGGCGGGACCGGAAGGTTTTCCGGAAGCAGTGACTCCTCAGAGACCCGGTCGCTCCCGGAACTGTACCCGCCCGAGGAACAGGGGTGGCAAGGGGAAAGGGCCCAATGAGGTGCACACCTCGAAGGAGATGGCAGACAAGGAGTATTCCTCACCTGATTTCACTGGGAAATATGACCACACTTCCCCCGATAGTTCAACCACACGGAGAAAGCACAAATGTACCCCCCGGACCACTGTACGCCCCCCAAGCGGGGTCCAACAAGCCACCAACAGGGGGATCACCCAGAGGTCCCTTGTCTCTCTCTACAGTATTGCGGGACTTCTTGTGCTGCTAAGCACTGGATTCATCTTGCGCTGAACTTAACAACGATGCATTATAGCTCTACAAAAACAATGCAGTCCTCAGATCCACTCTAGCTCCAGCCGTGCAAGGCCTCTTTACGTGTGTTTCTGTGTGTACGCGAGAGTGTGTGGGAATGGGAATCACTCTGTGTGTGTCTGACTATGTCTGTAAAATACTGTGTCAGGAGCTTTGCCATTTAGACTCTGAAATAGATAAACACGGTCGAACATCATACTTCTAAAGACTCACAAATTGGGGCGAGCCGAAGGGTGGAAGATTTCAAAGACGTGACAGAGAGAAGAATTAGGGCAAACTTAACATGCTTGCACTGCCACTGTTGCCATGCCATTTTTGGATTTACTTTTAACGTGTCTAATAGCTGCATTTTTGTAAGAGTTCACTGAAATGGCATGTTAGGAGTTAGGATGTGTAACTTGGATCCAGGGTTTGAGATGGTTACTGCATTGTTGCAGAGTACCAATTATATATACTCATCTTCATAGAAATAGTTGCAAAATAGGTGCTACACAGAAGTAATGCAATCAGGTTATAAATAAAAAAAATGATTGATATGGGAAACTTTTGGACATATTTGTTGAGCTAAAAATAACAGAAGTAGTGTGTAACACATGTGTAACGCATCATGCCAGACATCTCTGCATAAGGTAGAGGTTCCTAAGGGTGTCCTGCCATAATCCATTCCATGAAGCTTACTTCCATACTTATACAGTTGCTGCAGATATTGCGGATGTTGCAGATATTTTAATTTTCAATCAAGTACAATCTGGTGATGCATGTGGCCAAAGCATAGAATCAAGGCGTAGTCTTGAGAGGCAAACTCTTGAGGTGGCAGCAGTTTGCAGATGAGCACTGTCTTGTTAAAATAGTGCACCAACCAGTAGTGCATTCAGAAAAGTGTTGAGCTGTCAAAGTGCCTGTGATGAAGACCAAAAGTGATCTGGCACTGTACGAAATTACACACCACACCATCATGAATTATGATGACATCAAAGCTTCTGGATGCGTGAGCTGTGACAAACCATAGATCTAAAGCCTCCACACACACTGATTCGTTGGTCGTCTTCACCAAGAGCAAGGGATTCATCACTGAAGATGATAACCCTTCTGCAACTATGGATGCAACTATTTTTTTGATGATGAGTGTAATGAAAAATGTTTTATTAATATGGTGCTTATGCATCTTATTGGAATATTAATATCACTTTTCTATCTAAGCGGCCATATATTTTGAAGAATATTGAGGAATAAAACAAAGTGTTCTTTGTTCGTATATCCACTCCATGATCATGTTCATTTTTTAAGTGCATCCTTGTATTTTTTTTATCCATTCTCTTTTATTTTTTGCATTTCCAAGCAAACATTTCTTTCCATACATACTGCCTAAATCTGAATGTAATTCTACAATGAATCACCACATCATCTTACAATACAAAAAGTATCAATCAAATTTGATGATCTGTATTTACGCTTCATGTATTATTTTTTTTAGCTATGTGTGGTATGTATTCTTTTTTTTTTATTAAATGGCTTACAGTCTTGCATAGTTATGTTTTCTGCTTGTTGTTTATGTTTTGTTACTTCTAAACTTTGGTGAGATCGTTCTAGTCAGGAAATATACAGACCAGGGTCAAAATAATGCCATATATAATCCAAGACCCCTATTTCATTCATGTGTAATTCCCCATTTTCAAAGTACATGTGATCTTAAGAGATGATCAATCAAATAATCAAGAAAATAAAACAGAGTTTAAGAAAGTAATTTATTTTTAATGATATAAATATATCACTTTTTTTTAAGGGTTGCCAAATATCTCTTGTGGAAGAGTAGCTGCCATCGAAACCACCCCAGATATGAAAGATTATAAGTATGATATGCTGTTATTATCGATCACAAAGGAGAACTTTGTTAGGCTAGCGACTCGTTTTTTTTTTTTTTTTTTTTTCAACATTTTACAAAGAAACTGTTGAAGACAGTGCACTCAAACTGACTAGCCTAGTCTATAAAAGCACACTGGTTACCTTACCTCAGTCAAATTGTTGCCTAAATTCCATACTTTTATGATATAGATGTTTTATACACAGTATGTCTTCATATACCCACTTTTTTATTTCTACATTTCATGTAGTCATTGATCGCTCACTCTTATTACGTCTGGATTAGTTTGTGACAGTACAATACAAATCCTATTGATAATGAGCTGCTATTATTGTTTAATGAAGTTTATGTAAGTGTGTATGTAAGTGTGTGAGTGTGTGTGTGTGTGTGTGTGAGTACGTGTGTATCGAGAGGTATGGAAAGGTATGGAAATCTACACAGTTGTGTGTGTTTCACGTCTCGTGTGTTTGTTTTATTCGGCTGAGCTGGAAACTGGAGATGACCTGCTAACGGTGGGGCACAGAAACAGGAAGTGCCCCAAAGGGACCCGGGTCAAATTGGGGTGAACTCCATTTTTGTTAACAGCCCTCTGTCTGAACCCTCCATCGAGAAAAAAAAAAAACACAACACAACACGGACACCCTCCTCTCTTAGCAGGCTGTGAAAACCACTGTTCAATAATAATAACCAGAGGAGATAAGAAAAAGGGGACGAAAAAGAAGAAAAAAAAAACGATGTTCCTTCAACTATCTTGTCGTGATGAAGCTTAACAGCGATTTTCAATTCACCGTGGCCAAAAAAATGACCTTTCGGAGCCATAGGACTGCTTGTTCCACACTTAAAGACTGCTGTTTTCCAAAACGAAGCAAACTGGGGTCCAGGAGAAAAGACAATCACGTCTGGTTTTTCGGACAGAGGGCACACTTCAGGGGGGAGCGCCGGCTCGTCAGCTGCAGATGCTGGAGAACTTCTGGAGAGTCTGGAGAATTGTGCCTCCTTTATCGAGATTTGAGATGGTCTTTGTACAAAAAAAAAGGAAATAAATAAATTGAACTGTGAACTGAAATATCAGCAGTGGATGGACATGCGAGGGAGATATTAATTCATCGGTACCATGACGATTTAAAAAAAAAAAAAAAAAGTTAATGAATGAACGAATGACGACATTTCTGATGACAACAGGGTTTATGACTTCTCAAGCAGAGAAGCACCTTTTTGCAGATTTTTCTTTTTGATTTTGTTTTTTTTTTCCTTTTCCGATTTTTTTTTGTTTGTTTTTTTTCGTACATGCTTTAGGCACCATTTTCAAAGAAAACTGCACAATCCAGTCCCCTTTACCCATTTCTCCTCCTCCTCCTCCTCCTCCACCGTGCCCTCTGTTCTCCTGCGTCTCGCCAACCCAGTTCTTCTTTGATGGTTTGACAAGTTGTTCTCAGACGACTATACGACGACAACAACAACGAAAAAATGTTTATAAAGATATTAAAATCTATATCTTCTTATGTTACACGCATTTGGAAGCTTTATTTTTCTTGCTCTCTCTCTCTTTCTTTCTCTTTTACAAGTGTTTTCTCACAGCATGGAGTGGGGGGGTGACGGGTGAAGTGGAAAGTGGAAGAGCAAATGTTTCAACCTCTCTCCCCCCTTTCTCTATTTCTCTCTTTCCAGCTTCTTAATTTGGAATAAGAATCCACTCCGTCAGCAAGTTTCTCTTTTTCCTCTGTTTTTTTTTTTTTTTTTTTATCCCTCAGTCTACTCTCCAGTTTGCAATCTGCCTCTCCAGATCAGTCACTGGAGGCTATAGCAGAGCCTCTCCCACAAATGAAATCACCCCAGTATCTGTGCAGCCCAAGGATTTACTTTTTTAACCACACACACACACATTCACACACTCACACACACACACATTCGCACACATAGTGAGGGAAAAGTGTCTTAAATACATAGAGAGCTTGATAGAAGAAGTACCACCCACAAAAAGTGGTGAATACTATTAATTAGCAGATTACAGCAATTTCTCTATGTGTGTGTGTGTGTGTGTGTGTGTGTGTGTGTTCAATTCAGTTTCCGGCATACCTAAAACTTACACACACACACACTCCCAGTTGCCATAAATCATTTCAAAAGCAGCAGAGGTATTTAGGAGCATGTCATTGTAAACCTGTAGATAATCAAGGTTATCATTATGATTATTAATGGAGCTTTACAGTATAAATTCAATTTCCTCTTCTCCGCTGCTTTCCCACCATGATGGGAATTGATCCCTGCACTAATGTGTAATTTTCCCTGTGTTAAAAAAAAAAAATGGGAAAAGCTGTGGATGTGGATACAGCGTTACCTGTTAACTGATACTGCAGTTCCAACATGACAGAGACCCAGGGGTTACAATCTCTGGGTGGCTCATGATTCGATTTCAATTGGCCGAGATTATGAAACGATTCATCATCCACTTTGCTTGTTTGATCTCTATGGTGTACATAGTGATTTTGTCCTGTTTTTATCCATCTTCACAATTAGTGAAGTTAGGTGGCGTGTTAAAAAGAAGCACAAGGATCTGCGTTGCTGGTTTGTTGTGAGTAGAGATCATTATATTATATTATTAAAATAATAATAGCATTTCCATCAATGTCAGCAAAAAGATGTGAGTTTTAAAAGTGCCCTAGGATGGAAAACAGTACCGTATTTTTCGCACTATAAGGCACAACAGATTATAAGGAGCACTATTAATAAAAAGCACTGGATTATAAGGCACATTTTGCGACACTAGTAAGGAACAGGAGTGTCGCCATGTTTTCTTTCTATGGGTGGTGAGACCTCTAAAGCTAAACAGAACTGAAATTTAAAAAGAAATACATTTCAGACGAGTCAAACAAGCGCTGGGTGTAAATCTATAAAGATACAGGCCTATAATACTTATATATAATACTTCTGAACGGCCAAAAAGCTAGCGCTTAGCACGGTTAACGGCTAATGCTAATGCTGCTCCAGCAGTGCTGGCCGGGGTTAGCAGCAACCTACATACCGATAATACTCGCCTCTGAACAGCAAAAGAGCTAGGGCTGTGCTTAGTGCTAATGCTAATGCTGCTCCAGCAGTGCTAGCCGGGGTTAGCAGCAACCTACATGCCGATAATACTCACCTCTGAATAGCAAAAGAGCTAGCGCTTAGGGTGGTTAGCGACTAAAGCTAATGCTGCTCCAGCAGTGCTAGCCGGGGTTAGCAGCAACCTACATGCCGATTATACTCGCCTCTGAATAGCAAAAGAGCTAGCGCTTAGGGTGGTTAGCGACTAAAGCTAATGCTGCTCCAGCAGTGCTAGCTGGGGTTAGCAGCAACCTACATACCGATAATACTCGCCTCTGAACAGCAAAAGAGCTAGGGTTGTGGTTAGTGCTAATGCTAATGATGCTCCAGCAGTGCTAGCTGGGGTTAGCAGCAACATACGTGCCGATAACATTCACCTCTGAACAGCAAAAGAGCTAGGGCTGTGGTTAGTGCTAATGCTAATGCTGCTCCAGCAGTGCTAGTCAGGGTAAGCAGCAGCCTACGTGTTGATAATACTCACCTCTGAACAGCAAAAGAGCTAGGGTTGTGGTTAGTGCTAATGCTAATGCTGCTCCAGCAGTGCTAGCCGGGGTTAGCAGCAGACTACGTGCCAATAATACCCCTGGACGGTCAAAGAGCTAGCACTTAGTGTGGTTAGTGGCTAATGATAATACTGCTGGAAAACTAAACTCCTTTATAATGCTGTATTTAGAGAAGTGGCTTTACTGCTTCTTACAACCTGACTGGTAAAGTTCATACATAATGTGCACCGGATTCTAATGCACACTGATGCGCCTTATAGTGCGAAAAATACAGTATATTCCTTGTCATTTAAATCAGTAGAGCCCGGTACATGGATCTGACATATGTTGAAATTCAAACACTATTTAAAAACAAATCCAGTATAAACAAAATTGGTTAAATTCAGGTTAATTTCAAAACCACAAAACTAATGTAGCATAACTATCTTCTACACAACCCCCAACATTTAAACACACCCAGCACAGAAGTGAAAGCCTAGTCAAAGCTATCTGAATCGCTGAATGTGTGAAAAGTGACAGTCACTCTAACAGAGACTATGGTGTTGTTGATACTGGAGAGCAGCACATCACTTCCAGGCTGCTGGTTATGGGAATATGAAGGCCTAATGAAATTAAATGTTTTTTTTTTTTTTTTTAATACCAGTGTCTGCAGAATTGAAGATCAAACTGGGCTTGCAATGAAGCAACAGCTGAAAAAAAGCATGCAGGAATCCATGCTGGGCTAAAAGCTAGCACTAGTCACCTGGCTTTCACTTAATCTCAATGTTCGCGGCTTAGAAAACGAATTGTACTACTTCAGCTGAACACCAAACTGAGTTATCTATAAAAATATATATCAAAAGGAAAAGCAACAGCTTTGATTTTTGTTCTCTGTGAGGCTCAAAAAGGCCAAAATAGGGGAAGGAAGTAAGGGCAAGGCTGAAAGCTAACCCAGGTTCCAACTCTTCAGTTTGCTAACAGCACATCTCGCTATAAGATGACACAAGGAGAGAACAGCAACACAATACAGTGAGAATAATAAACTGGATATCATAGTGTTTTTTTATAGATGTTTTTATAGATGTTATAGATGTTCAAATGTTGCTATAGTATGCAGCTTCCATGAGTCAAAAACTAGTGTCATAAACTATATTGAAAATAAAAGCAGAGATTATTTAATAGTGATGATCATTTTGATGATTGTACTGGGACCTTTTATTAGTTTGTTGAATTTTAACTTTTTGATCTAAGTGTGAAAAAAACATCAAATAGGTTTTATTTTTTATAATATGTTTAAATAAACTAGACAATTCTATATATTTTTTTGTTCTAAATGTGCACACTATCACATGTAGTGTTTATTTATTTTATTTACCAGTATTTTTGGTATTTGCTACTGTTCTATATGGTTATGTTATTAAATTAAGTAAGTTCAGACCTAATATTACAGTCCAAAATCAAAACAATAAAACCATATACACCTTCATTAGCCTTGCCTCTAATCCGAGCGTGCAGGAAGGCGACACTTCTTGGCCGTTACATAAATGAAGGCTGGCCCATTTTGCGAGAGTCTTCCAGAGCAGCTGGAAAATGTGTCCTTCGTTTCTGAGAAATCAAAGGAAGCAGCTGATGTATTCAAGACCTTCAGTCACACACGATTCTTCACGCGCGGCTCAGAACCGTTTGAAAAATGATGGAATCAGCCGTGAGTGAGGAGACGCAGCAGCGGTATAGTAATGTAATGAAACAAAGCGTCTTGAAATTGAATTTCAGCGTAAAACTAACATACTAACATTTTCAAACGTTTAATTTAACTGTATAGCATTGCTTACATCAGGTGCGGGTCAGGGTCAAGACGCTGCAGGTCATATTCAACATACTACGTGACTGATCAATGAAGAGAAATATTTAGACACCAGCCAAGGCAAGGTCTCTCCTACTTCAGCTGCAGACCTCACTTCCAGGTCTGCTTCAAAACAACAAAAGCTCCGACTAATAACAGCTTAAGCATGTAGGATTTTTTATACAATGAAAAGGTCATTTAGTGGGAGCTCTAGGAACATAATAATATATTTTCAAACAGAAGTAGAAGAAGAACATACTATATGCAGGTGCATCTCAAAAAATTTAAATATCATTGAAAAGTTACTTTTTTTTCAGTAATTCAGTTAAAAAATGTGAAACTCATATATTATATGGAAAATGAAATCTGCTGGAAAGAAATGCAAAGAAAACAAGTTCATATTCATAATGTTTTAAGAGTTCAAACATCAATATTTGTTGGAATAACCCTGTTTTTTTGATCACAGATTTCATGCATCTTGGCATGTTCTCCTCCACCTGTCTTACACACTGCTTTTGGATAACTTTATGTCTGCACTCCTGGAGCAAAAATTCAATCAGTTCAGCTTGGTTTGATGGCTTATATATATATATATATATATATATATATATATATATATATTTATTTATTTATTCATTTATTTATTTATTTATTTAACAAAAACTGCGTACATATACTGACAGAAAGCATCCGTCATCATTGACAGGCAGACTAATACTTGCCCTCTGGCACATAATGATTTTTTTCCTGTGTTATAGACACTGTGCAGCTGAAGGCGTTCCAGAAAAACAAGGATCACCTAGTCTTCACAGTCTTCTCAGTCTAATTTTAAAAACAACATTAACGCATACAGTTATGTAAAAGTGTAATTTGTGAATTGATTTCCTCTGAGTCTTTCACAGCGGAAGTGCATTGGTTTTAAGAATTGATTATTTTTTTCCTCTAAAGGGGAAAGAGGAGGGGTCAACCTTTACATCTACAATTACAAGGGAAGTCAAGCTGACTTTGACAGTGGGAGGTCAATTCAATTTAAACACTGTACATCATATCAGAAAAAAAATGAATTATGGTGGTTCTGATGAGATCTGCATGTGGGTGTGTGTGGGGCGGGTGGAGAGGAAATGGTTGTAAAGCTATAAACGAAACAGTAAATGATTCAAAATGATTCAAAATTTAAGCTGTAGAGGTTCCTAATGGTGTCTTGTCATAACTCATACCATGCAGCCTGAACATTCAGTAGTGTCTGCTGGTTTTTTTAAGAGGGGTAGAGTGATGACCATATGTTCCACACGTTTTTTTTTATTCGGGGTAATGGCTGATGATGCGACTGGCCATGGCATATTATCTGTCTATGGATAAGCACTGTCCTGTTGGAATAGGGTATCAAAAAAATTCCAGGAATTTCCCTCTGGTATCAATAGTATCAACAATCAGGTATCTATCTATTTTAGGACATACAATGTCACCTAAGACAATTAAATCAAACACATCATGTTGCGATGTTTTGATTCTTGACACAAGAAGTCTATACATGTAATTTTCTGAGTGCACAGTGCTGTCTCTGTATCTGTGTGAGACAGCCTGTCGAAAGCTGTGCACCTCAGTCCGGCACAGTTTTGTGCAAATGTTTCCAGTTACAGCCAAAATCACGGTTTTAATTCCAGAAAAACGCTCTTATTTAACTTTTAAATGGCATTTAAATGCCTGATTAAGGGCTGATTGTTGTTGTTTTGCTGTTCTTCTCACGTTTTTAGTAAACGGCTGACTCCAAAGCGCTGACTCAGATCTTGGTCGATCTGGACCTCTGACTCGAGACAGCGCATGGGTGGGAGCAGGGCTTGTGACTTGTAAAGTTATCCAAAAGCAGTGTGTAAGACTGGCGGAGGAGAACATGCCAAGATGCATGAAAACTTTGACTAAAATCCAGAGTTATTCCACCAAATATTGATTTCTGGTCTCTTAAAACTTTATGAATATGAACTTGTTTTCTTTGCATTATTTGAGGTCTAAAAGCTCTGAATCTTTTTTTTGTTATTTCAGTCATTTCTCATTTTCTGCAAATAAATGCTCTAAATGACAATATTTGTATTTGGAAATTGGGAGAAATATTGTCTGCAGTTTATAGAATCAAACAACAATGTTAATTTTACTCAAACGTATATCTATAAATGGCATAATCAGAGAAACTGGTTTAGAAACTGAAGTGGTCTCTTAATTTTTTTCCAGAGCTGTATATCATTGAAAAAAAAAACATTGCAATGTCAATTTTTTTCAATATCGTGCAGCCCTACTATCTATCTGTCTATCTGTCTAGTGCAATGTTGACCGAAGTTGATCTTGCAGTGTACAAAATTGCACACCACGCTACGACACCAGGGCTTTTGAATGTGTGATGCATGACAACCAACTATTGATCTTGTCCCTAACATGGATTTATTGGTCGTCTCCACCAAAAAAAAAGAGGGATTCATCACTCCATGAGAAGAATACCCTCCATGTTTCATTCCTGACAGTTGACTCCTTCTTGTTTTTTGAAGATGAGTGTAATATTGTCGACACATCCTATAAATACTACAACACATACAAGACAGCAAACACAGACGGAGGGGGGCCAGAACAAAACGATCAGTCAATTTGTATGAAAACAGTCAAAACTCTTTTTGCTGAGACGCGAGAGGAACGCTAATGCAGCTGAAAGCTGTGGGCTAAACTGCGATTGTGTCAGTGCTGTCACATAGCTCCACAAAGCAGAAAAAAAGAATCCTGTAGGGGCTGAGCTTCACTAATACACCTCAGTGTATTACTGGCATTTCTTTGTAAGGGAGGAGTTGCATCAGGGCTGCTAAAAATACCTGCAGTCTGGGCGCAGGCCCCTGTTCCACTTAACACATGTAAATGAAGAATTAGAAGGTGTGCATGAGAAGCAGAGGGCATGAGGAAGAGGAGAGCAGTGGGGGAGGAAGGTAGAGATTGAAGTGGGACTGGGAGAAAGAAAGAGTAAAAGAGCAGACAGAGAACAGATGGTAGGCCAAGGGGAGCAGTAGAGGAGGCTATAAGAGGCGCTCTAAAGCCCAGACTGTACCAGGATACTGGAGCACCATGAACCAGAAGACTGGAGGACTAATAAAAGCCATGCCTGCACACTGAAACAATGTGTTTCCAGGGTAATAATACAACAATATAAGACAATATTACTCCAAAAATACATGCACAGCAAATTCACCAGTGCAAAATCAACAATGTCTGTGTTTGCTAAGTGCAGACCACGCCTAAAGAAGTAGAGAAAGAAGAAGGAAAAAGGGGAGGGAAGTCGGCTGGAGTTCTGAACTGCGTGCTTGAAGAAGCGTGCAGTTATATATATATATATATATATATATATATATATGTATATATATATATATATATATATATATATATATATATATATATATATATATATATATATATATATATATATATATACCCCTTTTTATTTAATAAGAAGTGGAGTAGTAGAAAAAGGAGGTTGTTGGGGAGGAGGTGGGTTGCGGGATTTCGTCACGAGAGGGAGTTAGTTAGGGCAGGTATTTATAGGGCGGTTGATTGATACGGGGTAGGGGTGGGCGATATGGCTCTAAAATAATATCACGATATTTCAGGGTATTTTTGCGATAACGATATACTTGGCGATAGAGGAAAACTAAAATAATTCATTCATTTCAGGAATATAGTATAATAGTATAACAGTATAATCATAATGTGGCAAAAAATAATAATATAGCATAAAATAATATAATGCAGCAAATAATATTGCAGAATATTTAGTGCATGCATATAAACTGCAAACTAAAACAATTATACAATAAATACATTTAAAGCTCCACAGTAAATAATAGACTACTTTTAAGACCCTATTATCAGCCCTATTATCACGATATGGATTTTTAATATCATGATATTTCTGTGTCACAATATATTGTATACGATATAATATTGCCCACCCCTAGTACGGGGTGGAGTTAGAACGTAGAGTTTGGGTGTGGTTCTTCTCACAAACTTTTGTGATTACATAACATCATTTAAATTAACATTGTGAATACAGTGAGTAGGCTTTCTACTAGATTTGGGAGTTTATTACCACACCCACCTTATCCCTACTCAACTTCCCAACTCAATCTATTGGATGGAGCACCATCATTCCAGAGAATTTCACAGGTCTACTGCTCCACAGCTCAATATTAGGGGTTGTATCAGCAATGGGTAAAACCCAAAGCAGCTGATTCAATTCTTTATAAAGGTGTCCACAAACCTTTTGGAGATGTAATGTATGGGACATAGAAAAAAAAATAAATATTCTTTAAAGAACCGTCTACATCAAGGTTTCCACTGAAGCGGATTTCCATTGCATTGAATCAGGGAAAGAACATTTAAAGTGTAAGTAACTGCCTTTACTTAACTAACCCTTGAGTTACTCCATCTCAAAATGTGAAGACTACTTTATGTTAATAAAAATAATAATAAGCTTTACCTTGCTTTATTTTACTTTTTAAACACAATACAGTTCAAGATGCTTCAAGAAAACTAGTCTTTTAGTTTTTAACAGAAAATTCAAACATTGCTTTGTTTTACCCTTGGTGCAGTTTGTTTGGAAAGGTGTGAATTAGGGCTGCACGATATTAGAAAAAAATTACATTGCAAATGATCTGTTTTCCGAGGATATATATCGCGATATTAAACAATGCAGGGCCCATAACATCACCAGCCCTGCTCCCAAACGCACACTGTCTCACGTCTGATAAAATCACGGACAGATTAAAAAAAAAAAAAAAAAAAACGCAACGATCAAAGAAAAATAGCAAAACAACAGTAATCGGCCCTTTAATCAGGCATTTAAATGTCTTTTTAAAAGGTAAATAAGAGCGCTTTTCTATATCTCCGCAAAACTGTGCTGGACTAAAGTGCACAGCTTTCGACATGTGTGTTTACAAGCACGTGGTGCCCAACCAAGTGGATGGAGGCCATGCGGTTAACTCGTGTTTACTCCTCTCGTGCTTCTCAGGCTGCAGCAGCCTGTCAGTTACATAGATACAACACTGTGTATCTACTTCTTGTGTCAAGAATCACAACAATGCAACATGATATGTTTGATTCACACGCCCTGCAATGTGACTGTTGCACATGCTTACATCGAGATGACAATGCCTAAATGATATATCGTGCAGCCTTAGTTTGAATACAGTCATTACACTCTGATGTGGACCAAAACGAATGCACCAAGACTCTGAGAGTAGGTGGTTTCGATCAGGTTTTAAAAACCCTTTAAATTTATTTAGTATACTTATCAGATAATTACTATAGCTTTGAACATTCTCCTGTGGTAATACTTGTTGTAATGCATTTTGGTGCACTTTGGTGGATTTGTTCTTGAGTGAAATCGAACCATTCAATAATTCACCATTAAACCTGCTTAAGGCATCTGGCAGAAGGCAGAATACACCTTGGATGGGCCACCAATCCATCGCAGGGCTGACAGACAAACAGACACAGTCACTGACACAATCACAATTTCAGGAGCAATTTCAACCACCTCTAATTCACCTGAACAGCAGGTCTTTGGAACGTGGGAGCAAACCCACAGTTGAAGCACCCAATTGAAACCCATGTTGACACTGGGGGAACCTACAAACTTCAAAGAACAAAACCCTGATCACCCCAATCAGGACTTGAACCCAGGTCTTTTTGCTGTAAGACGACAACGCTACCCACCATGCCACTGTGACACACTGAAATTGAACCAAACCAAACGAAAAAAAAAAACCTTTACAAAATCAAGTTTACAAACTCACACTCTGCTTTAAACCAGAAAAAAAGCTAACTGCAGGTAAAACGTCTTTGAAAACATCTTAAAAAATTAAATGCAAACACACATTTTTACATAAACAGTTTGGGTTCGAGGAAGCTTAGCATAAAAAAGCCGAGGGAGAAGCGAGCGTGCACGGGTGCTGGGCATAATTTACTTCCTTTCACTGTTGTGTGAGTTTGATGTTTAATTAAAAGCAAGCGTTTAGAAAATTAAAAAAGCAAGCAAGCAAGTGTGAGACGCGTGAGAGAGGAGGGGAGAGGGAGGAAAAGAAAATTGTGTGAGTGTGGGTGTGAGCGAGAAAAAGAAACTAAGAGAGCGGGAAAGAAAGAGAGAAAGAGAGAGAGAGAAAAAAGAGACTAGGCAGGAAAAGAGCAAGAGAGAGAGATACGCAGTACACAGAGCGAGAGAGAGGGAGAGAGAGAGCGCACCAAATGAGGCGAACATGATAATTAACAGCGTAAAGAATAAATGACAAATGCCATAGCACCTGGCTCTTATGCAAGCTTTCCCTCCCTCTTTCCCTCGCTCTCTTGCTCCTTCCCCAAGTCCCTCACTCCCCAATCAATCACAAACTAATATCACCTCCCTATATAGAAACCCTTTGCTCTTTGTTTCTCTCTCTCTCTCTCTCTTTCTCTCTCTGCAGTGCTTTTTATTCTGTTTATTTATTTAGGCTCGGAAATCCCATCAGGCCTCTCTCAACACCCTGCTCCCGTCAGCTAAAGCGGCTGCATATAAAACAGCGGGGGCCAGCCTCCATCTCCCCAGCCCACCACACCGCTTGACCAAAGGAGCCTGTAAACCTTTAGCTGCCGAAGTAAAACACTGAATTACGGCACTGCCACGAGCAGAAGAAAGAAAATCCTTCCTCCAAACTCCTTGACTTTTATTTGACGTGGTTTATTAGCCGGCCTTTTCTCGAGTTACGGCCGAGGCCTCCTCCGTTAAGTGAAAGCCCAGCCGCGGTAAAACGGGCCGTGATGTTTCCATCGGCCGCGCCCCGATTTCCAGCGGAAGTTTATTACGGCCCTGTAAAGGTACAGCGGCCTCACGCGAGGCAACAGGCTTCTGTCAGGCCCGTGGCTGATCAATGACGGCAATTAACAGAGCAGATCAATTCCAGTCCAGAGCAGGCCTGGAGCAGCCCGGCCCGTAGCCTCATCAGTCCAGCGCAAATCCCACGCTGAGACGAGACCCCGAGCACAGCGCCTAATGACACACACGTACAGCACTTCCTCTCCTCCCGATTAATCACACACAGCCCACTTCTGACACTACACACACACACTCAAAAAAAAAACTCTACACTACTTTCTTCCTTTATTTCATCTCCATAGAAAACCTGTAGCCATCTGCAGCCTCAAACACATTCCCTGCTTCACATATTCACACTCGCCTCCCTCACCCAGGTTTATGCCTGCGAGTCTTGCACATGCACTCTCAGTATCACAACCAATAACTCACACACACAAACAAACAGTTATATAAAGCACACACAATTGTGTTTTTTCTATGTCAAAAAATATTGTATTCATCTGTAGATTAATATTAAAGACAATTAATTAATAATATTAGCACTATTAGCAATATTAGCAATAAAAATGGCAAATAAGTGATTCTTCCTTCTGTCTTCCTTCTAAACCCAACTCAAAAGAACAATTCTTATTTTAACCTTTACCTGTCCAAACAAAATAAGATCATTCGCTCCTTCCAGTTTGTAAAAATGTAGTTTTTGTCTGAAGTTCGTAAACAACTCTACTGCTCCTAACAAGCTAGTTCAACTGTGTTTTATCTATAACTCATTCACACAGCTTCACATTCACATTAGCAGTCACAGCCATGATGTGAAAAACACCATCTTATCTCCGCTGAACTTGACAGCAGATAGCAGATAAAACATCCCCTTCCACTGGCACATCATAATTAAGCTATTTCCACAGTTACACTACATTAGCTCATAATCTATGCCATTATGCCAGTAATAGTGTTAGAGAATTACATTACAGTATCATAAACCTGTAATAGCACCTGTCCAGTCCATTCAGCACAGCAAAATGTGATACGGAACCCTCAGTCCTCCACGTCCCCAGGGCCAAGTAACCAAACTCTACAATGAGGAGCCAATTAAACTGGAGCTGGAGGACATGCTGGAGATCGCAGGGAGGCTACAACCATGTGGTTCCTGGATGAGGGCCCTCTATGTCTGCTGATTACTGATGACTGCAGCAGGCAGAGAGGAAAGGTCAGTGGGTTAATTGTGAAGATGTCTGTTCTTGCCTTAAAAAATACAAGATTTCGGCCTGATAGAAACAAAACAGATTCACATCAACCAAAAACAAGACTGCCAACATCCGTTACACAGCTAGACATTACAGAATATCTGGTCCATATCTTTTACCTGGATCAGATTTGTAAAAAGTAGTGGGTCAGAGGTGAAGACGTCTGACAGAGTTCTGAATAACAGCTGCCAGTAGAACTGTAGGTTACTATTATATGTGATATGCCTTTGATTAACACTGGTCTTATTCACAAAACTCATGGCAGATTGAGGTATGTGTGAAACAGCTGCATAAAACTTCAGAACTACAAAACTAACTTTTTTATACCACACTTTACTGCATTTAGCAAGAAAGACAAAATATCAAAATAACACACTGTGAGTCTTTAAAACAAAGGATTTAGGAACTCGCCTAATCCCAAACAGGGCTCTGATGGTTCATTGTGCTTAGAAAAAGAAAATCCACCTTAAACACTCCCTGTTTAGTTCTGAGAAGTTTTCTATCTCTCCCCCGGTTTATAAGGAGCGGCCAAGCTTCTCTAGTCAGCTTTGTTTACTCTTCTTTTAGCTCGCGCTGAGCGGAAGTTCGTTTCCGCCCTGTCTCGGGTCTCCACCCATTCATTTTTTTTTGCTTTCCACCCGTTTTCGGGTTTTTGGTTTTACGCCTGTTTTCGGGTTTTTGGTTTTTCACCTGTGTTGAAGGGTGCCTGTGAAGTTTTTACCTGCTTCATGTTCTGCTGCTCTGCACTCGGGTTCAACAACCTTCAGGGCTGGAGAGCTACTGCTCCCCACCCATTACAATTCTATCTTATATTATATAAAATAAATAACATAAGGCTTCCACTTCTATTTGATTGGCAAATATTTCACATCATTTCACAAAAGTCGTATTTTTTTTCTGCAATGAGCAGGAGCCGTATCTGTGCTGACTGCTTGCAGCAGCTGTGATTGGGTAGGCAGAATTGAGCTGAAAGGTGAATTTAAAGCAAGCGTTGTGATTGGCTCAGTTAATCAGTGGTCAACATCTGTTTCAACACCATTTCTCCAATTATCTCAACTCCTCCACCTTCGTCCAGAGTAAGAGAGGAGCAGTAAGAACTGCCTGGCCCTCTGTAAATAAACAGCTGAACCACCAATCACCAACATTCTGCAGAGGCATCACAGTCCTGATAGGAGGAGACAGTGGTTCCACTTAATTTAACCTCTCCCTTAATTTAACCACACAAAAATAGAATAAGAATACTGTAGAATGTGAATGCTGTAAAATTTCATGTGATCTGGGAAAAATTAGGAGACCACTTCAGTTTCTGAATCAGTTTCTCTGATTTTGCTATTTATAAGTATATGTTTGAGTAAAATGAATTTTTTTGTTTTATTCTTTAAAAAAATTCTCCCAACTTACAAATAAAATATTGTAATTTAGAGCATTTATTTGCAAAAAAATGAAAAATGGTTGAAATAACAAAACAAATAATGCAAAGAAAACAAGTTCATATTCATCAAGTTTTCAGAAGAGTTCAGAAATCCATATTTGGTGGAATAATCCTGTTTTTTGTTCATCACAGTTTTCAAGCATCTTGGCATGTTCTCCTCCACCAGTCTTACAGACTGCTTTTGGATAACTATGCCACTTTATGCCACTGACACCTGGTGCAAAACTTCAAGCAGTTCAGCTTGCTTTGATGGCTTGTGATCATCCATCTTCCTCTTCCTCTTTTCTATCATTTTTATATACTTTTTTATCTTATTTTATTTTATTTTTTCAGAGCTGTATCTCTTTTTCTTTTACTGGTTCGGAGCATAGCCACCCGTGTCTGTAATAGTTTTGAGCCCTATAACCACAACAGCACAGATCGCCAGTCTCTGGGGCTTGTTGCATCACTTATCACTCCCTGCTCCCCTCTCCAAAACACCACAGGAAGCACGCTGGGAATACAGCTGCGCTTTTATTAGCATACATCCGACCCATCTCCCCTCAAACTCTGTGTTAGGCAGCGAGCGGTGTCATCCGCTCTCCTCCGCTGCGCTCCCTGTGGAGAAGGATGCTCCCTCTATCTCCCCCTGCAGCTCTTCCTAGATTGCAGCACTGCATAAAGCTTTACCTTCTACAACAAAAGAGAGGCGGGAGCATGAAGAGCTGTTCTCGCTCTCCCTCCCCACCTCCTCACTCACCCTCACTCTGGGTAACTGCAGTACTTCTGAGAAAGTTCAATCGTTACCCCCCCCCCCCCCCCTCCTATCCCATCCCAACCCATTCCATTTCATTCTCTCTCCTTCACTCTCTCTCACTCCCTCTCATTCATCCCTCCCCCCTCCCTCCCCATCATCCCTGCCACACTCCATTTCTGCCTGCAGCAGAAGCCTCTCCATAAATAAACCCACACTCGCACAGCAGACTGAACATCTCTCTCCACACATAAACACACTCGTACACGCTGTCCACCAGGCATTCTTTACCATTCCTGTTATTGTGTTGTACAATAGGAGCCCACATTAGAAACTAGGAGGTGAAATATGGTTTTCGACCGCACAAAATGAAAGTCACAGCTCACAGGTTTTGTTCTGTTGTGCGTTTAGCGGTAAACACCTAGCCAGCCCCGCTTTCCATAAGGGAAAAGAGGAAGAAAGCTAAATAAATATGCATGCACAAACAAGCGCAAACACACACACATATACACATACACACATACAAAACAAAAACCTACACACAAGCTGAAACATTTCCCTGAGTAAAGAGAAAAAAATATGCAAACAAGCCCCACAGAATAGACTAGAATGCCATAACAATAATAATAAATAAATGTATATGACAATTCCAATAAAATTATTTCTTCTGGCAACCCACGTAAAGCCCAAGTAAAACAACATCCATGATAATATACGCACACACATATGCATACCCACATAAATATTATGCCATGTATGTTAAATGTATGCAAATGTTGTTGAAGATACACCCATATCATTATCATCACAATCATCTCATTTATTCATGGATGATCACATATTGTTATAGCTGGGCTTATTTTACAATGTATATATTTTTTAATTAACACCTGTTTCTGAGTAGATACTGTATTAAACATGCTTGCACCTTTGCATCCAACTGTACTTTCATTGGTGCACTTAAAGGTACGAGTGTGTGAAATGCCTACATTAGTCTAATTTCCAAACACAGGAAGTTTCTGTGAGTTTTCTGCCCTGCTTACCCCTCCCTAGAAGCAGAGGTGTGAAGTAATGAAGTACATCCTACTTCACTTACCATACATATTACCTTACTTACTTAAGTAGGAATGCTGGTTCTCTATAATTTATTGGAGTAATTGGAGTTATTGTTCAGGTGACTTTTTTTTTTTTTTTTTTTTAGAAATAGCCTTGTTACTCCTATTTCATTTCAGCTTGTTTAAATTCTGGCTTCTCGTCGTTCAATAAAACCCATATCCAGATAAAACTCTGCATCCTGATAGAGTGAAACTGATTGTGGTTGGATGAGAAGTATAAACATATACCGAAATTCTGACACCCTATTGGTTTCTACACAATCCATCACACCTGCACACCCCAAACCCGCCCCCCCCCCCCCCCATACTCCAGCAAGAACATAGCAGACATATGTAGCCTAGTATAAAGATGATCCGTGCAGAGACTAACTAACAAACGTCCAACTAAGCTACTTTAATATATTTACATTCTACTAAAATACATTCAGGCATATATACAGCTGAAACACTAGGGAGCCTAGTGCATCCCAAATTTATCAATATTAAAATTTTAATACAACATTATATAACAATGTGTTTTTTTTTTTTTGAGAGGGGGGGCTCCAACACAGTAGGACGCTGTGGCGTGGCCTAAGCTGTCATCCTTAATGTTTTTTTTTCTACCATATATTACTTTTACTTTAATTCTTTACATTGTTTTGAAACCAGAACTTTCACACTGATTGCCAGTCACTAGTCTAAGAAAACAGATTTGGAGTAACTACTCAAGATATACTCAAGACTACTGGAAGATAATGTCAGACCATCAAGAACATGACAGAAAAACACTAAACCCCAGTGAATAAGTGCTCTAAATGGCAATATTTAAAAAAATATTTTATTTGGAATTTGGGAGAAATGTTTTCAGTAGTTTATATAATAAAACAACAATATCAATTTTACTCAAAGGTATACCTATAAATAGCTAAAACTAATAGAAAACTGAGAAGAAAAAAAACAGATTATTTTAAAGTGGTATATTCAGTGGGAACATCGATTTCTGTATTTATTTATTTTTTTAATAGAATCATCAAATTTCCAGGGAAAGAACCGCTAAATATTCAAAATAATCAATCTCAACAGCTTATCATGACAATGGATAGCAAAATCTGATAGAAAACTAAAAAAAATTAAAAATCATTTTTTTCAAAGCTGTATATGCAGTGGAAACACTGATTTTTGTAGAGGTTTTTTATGTAATTATCAAATTTCCATGAAAGGATTGATTGTTCCATGAACAGAAGCAGTCTTGACTGAAATCCACACAGTTGGGGTCTCTTTTGCTCACACATGTCTCACCACAGCATAGTGTGAAGACCTCATGTACCAACAGGGCGAGTGAAATCCAATAGTGTTTACAGAAATCAAGCCCAAATGATTAAACCAAACAGAGCAGATCTCTGTGGACCTGCTTCACCCAACAGCTGACAGCTCCTCTCCCGCACAAAGCAAATGTCAATCGGAAAAAATTAGGGCTCTTCAAATAATAGGGGGCGGATAAATCTCTCTAAATAGCCAAATTCAACTGGGTAGAATAAAGCAGACGCCTATATTGTTGATGGCGGTGTCCTTTATTTTCACAGCAGACCGACCACTCACACGAAATAAATGTCCCGAGCGTACTCAAAATTGCACCATGTCAAAACAGCAGCAGAACAAGCAGGAGTTATAGCAGGCTGTTTGCAGAGCATGTTGATGGATGCTTTTTTTTTTTTTTTTACCATTGTGCTCCTGCCGTCTATTATTTCTCAGGATAAAAATCAATCTGGAAAATAAACACGATACAAATGACACAGCATGTCATTTAAACCGTTTCCTTCCACTCGGATCAGCTCATCAAAAACACGCCGCAAACACTGTGTTAACTCTAGCAATCAGGATGTCAACGAAAGCGTTCAAAAGCAGAAAAAAGCTATTAAGCACTATGACACCTCTAATACGCCGGTGCATAATTTGTAAATACCTAAGAAT
The DNA here is from genome assembly GCF_023375975.1 of Astyanax mexicanus. Taxonomy (NCBI): domain Eukaryota; kingdom Metazoa; phylum Chordata; class Actinopteri; order Characiformes; family Acestrorhamphidae; genus Astyanax; species Astyanax mexicanus. Next base: position 14,449,992 of record NC_064425.1, on the reverse strand, counting down.
GTAGTGATATTCCGCAGCATTTTTTAACTCTGTAAAAATGCTTAAAATGTTTTTTTTTTGAGTGACTCAATCGAAGAACCATCAAATCAAGTCAAGCCAATAATTTTACTGCATATACAGTATATACATATACATTTACAGGACATACAGAGGATTGAAACGTTAGTCCCCTTCCCAAAAGTTACAACAAATACAGCAAGATAAAAAATATAAATATAAAAAGAATCCGAGACACTAAATGAACAACAAGGTCACAGATATAGACATACTTGAATAGTGATGGGGTGTGGGGGGATTAAAGAGGGAATGACAGTTCCAGGATAAACAGATCCCGTATAAACATTAGTGCAAATATAGTTGTGTAAACGTGAACAGGTGCATAAAGTTATTTAAACGTCACAGTTGTAGGCGGGATTAAAATTAGTATGATAGTGCAACTAAAAGCAGTAGTGCAATTATGGGGTGTTTTATTACTGTTTATTACTGTGTAGATTCCTGTACTAAGGGGGGTAAAGCAGAGAGAGAGAGTTGAACATCCTCACAGCCTGGTGGATGAAGCTGTTCCTCAGATAAAAATGCCTAAAAATCCATGTTTGTAATAGAGATGTGTGAAAAACTCATTACTACATTTTGGGAGGATAAACATGCCTAAATCTTCTCCTTCACTTCCATGTAGTTTCCTATACATTTCATTTTTACAAAGTTCACAACAAAGATTTAACAACCCATCACCACCTCTTTATCACCTCATTTTAAAGGCTCTGTTTATGATTCTTATTGTTTTTTATTTTTCATTTTTATCCCATTTTCTCACCAATTTACAAAGCCCACTCAACCCAACCCACTCATTAGGACTCGCTCTATCGATACTGATGCCCCAACACCAGGAGGGTGAGGTGAAGACTAGCATATGCCTCCTCCGATACATGTAAAATCAGCCACGGCTTCTTTTCGAGCTGCTGCTAATACATCAGCTCACAGATGCCTTGTGCTGATCGGCATCACCCTTTGGAGTGATGAGGGAAATTAGCGCCATCTACCCACCCAGAAAGTTCAAATCCAACTGAGCTGTCTCTGACTCTTGCTGTTGATGGCAAACTCTATTATCTGGAATTCAAACTGGTGATCCCCGGATCATAGTCTCAGTGCCTTAGTCTGCTGGACCACTCTGAGCCCTTTGAAGCACCTTTATTAAGAGTGTAAATGCCACTGCAGATCCTGATCAAGAATGGTGTTGACTAAACAGAATGCTTTATACACTTTCTGTTTACTTTAATTAACAAGGTGTCACTGGAAATGGATAATGCAGCTTAAAGAGTCGATGAGAGCAATGGGGGAAAAAGGCGCTTAGTAAACATCTTATGACAGACTCTAATACATAAAATAGCCAAAAACTGAACTCAAATATAGACAGACTGGACAGTGGATGGTGCACAAGGACGGCGCTCCAAGCTAACGTCCCCATTTATCATTCAGCGTGCATATTTGTAGACAAGCGCCAGGCGCAGGTGAGTCGCTTAGGCTCCATTACCAGAGTGATGGAGGAGAAAGTGCTGTTTCTGCACTCCCTCACCCCTCCATCCTGAGGGGGTTTCTGGGGCACGGCTGCCACTGCTGCATTAACACTCATATCTGCATCGATTTTACGCCAGCATGGAGAATGCGGCTCAAACAGAATGCAGTCTGTAGGCCTGGAGTAACCAAATCTGACCTTAAGCCCCACTAACAGGACCACCGTCTAGACTCTGGAGGTTCTACACACTGACACTAACTGTCCAAAAGTTTGCAGACACCTACTGATTAGGGGTGGGCAATATTATATCGTATACAATATATCGTGACACAGAAATATCATGATATTAAAAATCCATATTGTGATAATAGGGCTGTTCTGTCTTAAAAGTAGTCTATTATTTACTGTGAAGCTTTAGGGTTATTTATTGTATAATTGTTTTAGTTTGCAGTTTATATGCATGCACTAAATATTCTGCAATATTATTTGCTGCATTATATTATTTTATGTTATATTATTTATTTTGCCACATTATGATTATACTGTTCTACTCTTATACTTATACTATACTATATTCCTGAAATAAATGAATTATTTTAGTTTTCCTATATCGCCAAGTATATCGTTATCGCGAAAATACCCTGAAATATTGTGTTATTATTTTTGAGCCATATCGTCCACCCCTACAACTGATACAATATAATGAAATGAAATAATTAGGAGGTTGGTACCCTTTTCTGCAGTAACACCTGCTTACTCTTCTGGAAAAGCTTTACACTGTATGTTGGAACATTGCTGTGAGGATTTATTTGCATTTAGCCACAACATCATTACTGAGGCCTTTCACAATAGTCAAACACATTGCTAATGTTTCTCATTTGATAATAATAATAGTGATGGTAATAACAATGATAATGTTGTAAATGGTAAAACTGTAATAGAAACTGTGTTTAATGTTTTGGACATGTCCCACCAAATATTGGCTACTGTTGCATTTAGAACCAAATGGTACAACTTTATTTTGAAAGCGTGCCACCAAACGTAAGCTGGTGTATTTTGGTACCAAAACAAACCAGAGACATGATATCTGGTGCAAATATGGTGGAAATGGAGTTCTGGTAATGTTCAACATAAAGTCTATTTACAGATAAAGTCCCACCATTTAAAAGAGCCAATCAGCTTGCAGGTTTAAGAAGACCTTCTTAGTGCTAACCTTTACATAAACTGATTTGTTATCTAGTTTAAGAATAGTCCCATGAATAAATAAATTAATAAATAAATCTCAGGACACAGTGTCTCAGTTGTTGCATTATAGATGACATAGATGTTTGCTTTTATAATTAAATATTTTTTTAGGCATGCACCAATGTGGGAATCCTGGACCAGTCTTGATATCCAATATTAGACTAGACAGCCTGGAATATCTTTATAAACAAATGTTACATTTATTTTCCTTAAATTTTAACTGTATGCTAACGATAAAATGAACAATGTCTCCTGAGATTTGTTTTCACATTTTGCATTAATGTTGGCCAATTGTATTAGAGCAGCAAGTGTCACTTATCCAGCATACATTAAATACCTTAACAAGTATCAGCAAGTTTGAAATATTGGCCAAATCTTGGTATTAAAAAAGCAATTATCAGGCTGTACCAAAATAATTCCAATACCACTGTACATTAGAGCATAGACTCCCATAAACTGTCATTATCAGCATTATGATTTAATCCCAAGATTTGTTTTTAGTAAGAAGAGCATTAAAATTGAGCTTTTTAAAAACATTTTTGGCATGTTTAAATGAGCGAAATCTGTTCAGAATGATGTTAATTAACATTGTAACACTGAAGAAGCGTATAACTATTATTTAAGGATTTTTTTATTTAAGAACAGCTACACACAGAGCTTCAAGTGCATATTGCGGACAAGTGGAGAAGCTCACGTTTGCGTGAGCCCCAGAGCTGCGGGATTATAACATTTAAACTTGTGCAACTTTTATTCAAAAAACAAATTGACTTATTATCACGCCATAGCTTTCTATAAAGAAAAGTAGTGGGAAATCTTGGCTGGTGGGAAATCTCAGCTCGACCCGGTCCGAGTTTAGGTTGGGCCTCAGGTCGGCTCGGGTTCGGGCAGAGAATCTAAGCTCTATTTTACAACCCTCTTATTATCTCGGTCTAAAAAAAATCACATAAACTTCATGCTACTTAATGTCATTATGTGGCATACATGTGTGACATTAACACAAAGCTTCATGAAGTTTTTTTTCAAATGTGTTATCACTGTAATAGAACAGTGTTATTGAGGACCCTTCATATTTCAACTGAAACCAGGGCTTTTTAACACAGCTGAAGTATTCTACTGCCTTAGCTAAAGTGCTAATATTCTATAGATCAGGTTTGTTTGGTTTATAGTAGTAAATGGGTCCCCCCATTCCATAGTCAGGGTCACTTGCACGCCTTAGTTTTAGAATTTAAAGAATCCAATAGCGTCAAATGACTTAATCTCCTGTAGATCTTAAAAATGGTCCATTTGCCTTGTTTTCATTTTGTTGTGCTTGTCATTCAGTATTAGTATTGTAGCACTATACCATCAGTAGTGCTGGAAAGAAGGTCTGATCAGTACTCCAAACAATTTCAATATTTTTAAGCACAGGCAGTTTATTTGTTTATGTTTATGTTTATGGAATGCAAATGTAAATACTGCATAATTCCTGTCCCCCACTCATGTATCTAGTTTCAATTAGTAAAATATCATTACTGCGCCTCCTAGCCTTTAATTTCCCCCAGTCAGCAGTCTCTAATGAATTAAAACTCTCAATATTTCACTGTGCGCACACACACACACACACACACACAATCAATTGGCTGTTTCCATCATGGCTCCAAAAAAAAAAGACTTCTCCCTGAAATAAATCACTTTATGCAAACAGAAATGATTAGCTTGACTTTAATAAGCTGTGGAGCTGCCTAACCTAATTACCTATGCACGCTTCTTTTTTATTACCATAAATGAACTAAATCAAGGAGGAGCAACTTAAACAGTCATTCTGAATCAAGCGTTTGTGCAAAGTGCTTATGTTTTCAGGTCAGACGTGTTTGCATTACTGTCACGTGACCAGTAGAAATGGTCTGAACGTATGTGGACAGAAACCTCATTACATTAGTATTCCATTTGCGAGATCTTCCTCCACTGCCTGCTACTACCACTGATCTCAGAGCAGCATTCTCTGATGTAAACGCTTTTAGATGATCAGAACGCCTTGGAGAAGGCTAACTGGGGCGCCTCTAGGCGTCCTCATGTATCCTGCTCTAACTGCTGCAGAGGCTGCGTGCAACTGGGAGCGAGGGGCTTCTGAGTGGTCCCCACTGTCCATTACACCACATGTCACAGCATGAGAAAAGAGAGAGAGAGAGAGAGAGAGAGAGAGATATGTACTGGATATGTCGTACATGAGTAGAATGCTCTACAGGACAATGCAGATACGTATATATATATATATATATATATATATATATATATATATATATATAGTTTACCCACCTTGTGTCTGCTTTGTTTAAATAGCAACAGTTCTTGTGAATATATCTACACTGATGGGCGTGGTGGTCATGAAATGAGGTGTGTTCAGGTGAATTTTTTGTTTTGTATTGCTATCTTGGCAACGGAAACAACAGATGCTCCACTGACTGAACAAAAATCTAGACAGACGTCAACAGCCAGATGTGTTATTGCTATCTAGGCAGTAAATTGTCAACAGGCATGTGCCAACATGCATACACCCCTATTTGTTACGCACACATTAACACACAGCAGAGTGGACAAACCCATAGCATGTGCCTGTTGTCATCTATGCAAACTTTAAATAGAATAATCAACAATAAACCGAATTTTTGCTTCCTCTGCTGAGAAGCGTTGGACACAACCACGTAGCTGCGCCCCTAAAATAGCAATACTCCAAAGTCTTAAAAAAAAAGGTACGTCACACACTGATTGGTTTATTGCATGTTACGCCCAAAACACACCCATGTTTACTTGAGATAATTAGTGCATGCCTTTGACACACTGACATGCCCTAAATCAAGCTGTGCTGTGCGAAGTACAGCTTGCTCATAGATCACTAAAACAATGCCCTACAACTCTTTTTATGCTAGTTGGAATCAACAGATCCCGTTCTCTCATATAGAATGAACAGTTAATGATAAAAACCCAAAAAAAAGATACAGATTTACTTGGTATATAGGAGGAATGTGGGCTAGGTGGGTTCCAGGTAGACATGGGCTCTCACATGGGTCCTATTTTAGGATCCCTATGCAGGGTACTACCCAGATGGGGCCATGTTGAATCCTTCCTGGTCGATTTCTGTGGTCCTGAAGACTTCTGTTATGCATCTATGTACCAAAACCTCTCTTAATACTATAATAGAAATTGTAACCGAGTCGATGTGCTTTCCTTCAAGAGCGCTGTGATGCTACTCAGCAATGCTGCATCAGCAGCAGTTTGGAAAGAGGCAAGGCTGACCTCACATGGAGTAGTTAAGGACAGGCAGGGTCAGCAACAGTAAGGCAGCAAATATAAATAAAACAGCAGTGCATATTCAGGAAAAAAACAGGGTCATACATGTTACATCCAGCAAAGAGAGGGCTAAGGCAAAAGAGTAGTCAAAAATACAATAAAGGCAATAAACAAAGAAAACATGTTGTAGAAGAGCTAGAAAATTCAATGCTTGGCAGGGAACAGAGCAAACTGAGGGGTATTTATACTAGAGAGGCCAGGTGGAAAAAATCAGTAACTGGGGGAGCTGGAAAGCTGTAGCATCATGTGATCAGCAAAGTCAGAGAAGTCCAGTGTAAGTGCATGATGGGAATTTGAGTCTTTGAGTAGTTCAGAGTCCAGAGCAGGCAGACTGACAGCATCAGAACTGACATAATTCAAACTGGAGCATTTTTTGCATTTTTGCATCTTGATTTTTTTGTTATGGAACACATTTTACTATTAAAAAATCAAATACAATATTACTGAAACTCTTCCATAAAAGCACAAATGAATGTTTTGTGATAGTAACCATTTAACCAGTCATTTGAGTCAGTAACAGTTCATTTCTGCTACTTTTTTTTCACCTTTCAGGGATCCCTTTTTACAAAGACACTGATGAGCAGACCTAGAGGGCGATAAGACTCGAGCGAGAAAAAATAGAAAAGCAAAAAAATAGCCCATGCAGAAAATTGTGTGGAAGAAAGGTGCTAAGCAGTGGGCTAGCAGACAATGAAGTATGACAGATATGAGGGATGGGGGAGATTAAACGGAGAGATCAGGCAGGAAAAGAAGAGAGGAATCTGAAAGATGTCTTGGAGGGCTTATTTTTAATCTGGGAATAAAACAGCTTCAGTGCAGTTTCCATCTGCTCTAATGACTTGGAGAACGGTTTGGAAAGAAATGTATAAAAATAATTCTGAAGGCATGACACTCTCGCTCTCTCTCTCTCTCTCTCTCTCTGTCTCTCTCTTTCCTGGGCCGCTCCCCTGTGGTACACGAGGCTCCATGTCACAACCCCACAGCACTGACAGCCTGCAGGAACATAAGCCTGTACTGTAACGCGCTGTACTGGACAGCTAAAAATACTACAACTAAGACTGGCAGAATCTAAGCTTGCTTCAGCTCCCGCAGATTAGGGGCTCTGGGGGTTGAACCCCCTCTGCTCTGTCTGCTTTCTCATGTATGTGAAGCATGAAGAACGAAAGAGTGAACAGAAGACGTTTCTAGATCATGTAAATGTGTGCAGTGCCTAGTTTTGGAAGGTACTTGATTATGCTGATGTCCTGGGGGTGGACTGATACTACTGGCTAACATTTAAATAGTAATACCTTTTTTCATGTATTATATTCACTGAAAAAAAAAAATACCACCAAAAAAAAGGTTAGCTTTGGGCACGCATTCACTGTGGCATTGTTCCGATAAGCTTTTGCAATGCCACAAGATTTATTTTAATCCAGTGTTGCTGGATTAATTTTTCCCCAAGATCTTGCAGCATTGATGATGGTAGAGTCTGACCACTGCACAAAGCAGCTCTTCTTGTCAGGTCTTAGCCCTGTCTCGTGTCTCTGTGTGTCTTCCCCACGTGACCTGTGCTCCCCTGTGTCTCCCGTCTTAGTAGATTTCCACCTGTGTCTCATTTGTAGCTCCGCCCCTTCCCCAGGTGTTTCCAATTCTAGAGTGTTCCTTATATAGATCCCCTGTGCCACTTTGTCTCTGTCGGTCTTTGCACCTTCCCCTGTCGTTTGTCTCTCTGTGTTTCATAGCCTCTGTTCCTCGCGCCCTTAGTCTCTGTGTTTATCTATAGTTTTATGTTTCTAGTCTCTTGTTTATTTCAGTTAGTTCCTTGTAGATACCCCTGCTTAGTGTTTATTTTTCTAGTTTATTTCCATTGTATATATTCCCTGTTTATTTATTGTCTTTTTCTCTAGTTGGTTTAGTTTATGTTCTCTGATTTGTTTTGGTTTTTGGTTATTTGTGTATCTTTGTTTCATGTTCCTCATTCAGTGTTTCTTTGTTATTTATTTATTAAATTATTTATATATCGCCCTACCTGCACTTGTGTCCGCCTCCTCGTCTCCCTGCCTGGGTCATTTCGTAACAGAAAGACCGACCTTAACATGGACACAGCAGGTTCTGCGTGGACTGGCACCAGGATGGCGATTCGCTGTGCTCCTTGCGGGACCCCGGCGCAGGACACCTCGAGGCCTCAAGGACGCCGCAGGCCTCGGGGTAGGCGCTCTAAGGGGTCCCGCCAGCCGGAAGAAGACCCCTTTTCCGGGGAGGATTTTCTTGGGGGGGCGATGAGGGTTGGTGCTTTGAGCCTCGGTACCTCCGTGTACCCGAGGCTCAAGGAGCGGGACCCGTGGGACTTTCTCGGGTGCGCTCCCAGCAGCTCCGAGGACGAAGAGGAGCTCTACCCCGCACCGGCCCGTGCTCCGTTACCGTTTCCCCCAGGGGCGGTGCTCTACCCGGCTCTCGGCCGCACAGCTCCAGAGGCCGTCCCGACTCCCGTCCGTTCCCCTGCAGCCAGAGCTAGCTTCCCCGGTGGCTAAGGCGTTAGCTTCCCCAGCGCCTCCAAAGCTAGCTCCTCCCGCGGCCAAGACTCTGTCCTCACTGGCGCTTCCAGAGCTAGCTTCCCCAGCGCCTCCAAAGCTAGCTCCTCCCGCGGCCAAGACTCTGTCCTCACTGGCGCTTCCAGAGCTAGCTTCTCCAGTGGCTAAGGCGCTAGCATCCCCGGCGCCTCTCAAGCTAGCGTCTTCAGCGGCTAAGCCACACTCCGTGACTTCTGTGACGGCTGTGAAACCGCGCCCCGAGATCCCCGCGGTAGCAGCCGAACCTCGCCCCGTGTTCCTCGCGGTAGCTGCCGAACCGTGCCCCGTGATTTCCGCAGTAGCAGCCGAGCCGCGCTACAGGACCTCCTACCCAGCGAGCCAGCCGCGAGCAGAGACTTTCCCCGCGCTTGACTCAGCCGGAGAGAGTACAAATCCAGTCCGGGATTTTGCGGCAACCGCACTCTCAAGCCCCACAGCTGCAGCGCCAGCACCTCAGGCTGAGGAGCTGGTTTTCATGGCGGCTGCAGAGCTGGATTCCGCCGCTGCGATCCAGCCTCTCTCTGGGACTATCTCCGCGGCAACCCAGCCGTGCTCCGGGACTGTTACGGAGACTTTTCCCGCGCCGGTTTCTACCGGCGGCCCCGCGCTGCTTGCAGTGGACTTTACCGGCGAGGCTGCAGATCCAGTCCGGGTTTTTGTTCCACCCGCAGTCTCAAGCCCTGCTGCTGCTCTGCTGGATCTGCACACACCCAGCTCCGAAATTCTCTCGGCGGCCACGCCCATCTCCGAGGTGTCTTCGGCTGCTGAGCCACGCCCCCGGACTCCTGCCGTGTCTGCAGAAGCTGCTCCAGCCTCCGTGTCTGCAGAAGCTGCTCCAGCCTCCGTCTCTGCTGAAGCTGCTGAAGCCTCCGTGTCTGCTGAAGCTGCTGAAGCCTCCGTGTCTGCAGAAGCTGCTCAAGCCTCCGTGTCTGCTGAAGCTGCTGAAGCCTCCGTGTCTGCTGAAGCTGCTCAAGCCTCCGTGTCTGCTGAAGCTGCTGAAGCCTCCGTGTCTGCAGAAGCTGCTCAAGCCTCCGTGTCTGCTGAAGCTGCTGAAGCCTCCGTGTCTGCTGAAGCTGCTGAAGCCTCCGTGTCTGCTGAAGCTGCTCAAGCCTCCGTGTCTGCTGAAGCTGCTCAAGCCTCCGTGTCTGCTGAAGCTGCTGAAGCCTCCGTGTCTGCTGAAAATGCTCAAGCCTCCGTGTTTGCTCCAGCTGTTCAAGCCTTCAAGTCTGCTCCAGCTGTTCTAGTCTCAGTGTCTGCTCCAGCAGTTCCAGTCTCCGTGCCAGAGCCAGCTGCCCAAGTCTCCGTGCCAGAGCCAGCTGCCCAAGTCTCCGTGCCAGAGCCAGCTGCCCAAGTCTCCGTGCCAGAGCCAGCTGCCCAAGTCTCCGTGCCAGCACCAGCTCCCGCTGCCAGAGTCGCCGCGCCGCCAGCACCAGCTCCCGCTGCCAGAGTCGCCGCGCCGCCAGCACCAGCTCCCGCTGCCAGAGTCGCCGCGCCGCCAGCACCAGCTCCCGCTGCCAGAGTCGCCGCGCCGCCAGCACCAGCTCCCGCTGCCAGAGTCGCCGCGCCGCCAGCACCAGCTCCCGCTGCCAGAGTCGCCGCGCCGCCAGCACCAGCTCCCGCTGCCAGAGTCGCCGCGCCGCCAGCACCAGCTCCCGCTGCCAGAGTCGCCGCGCCGCCAGCACCAGCTCCCGCTGCCAGAGTCGCCGCGCCGCCAGCACCAGCTCCCGCTGCCAGAGTCGCCGCGCCGCCAGCACCAGCTCCCGCTGCCAGAGTCACTACCCCACCGGTTCCTGCTCCCAGAACTTTGTTTGGCCCCAGGTCCCACGTACCCAGGCAGGCACCGAGGTCCCCTGACTTTGTCCCCAGTACTGTGCCCAGGCTGGCTCCTTGGACTTCCCCTCAGACATTTGCCAGTCCTGGGCACCCACCCGTGTTTCTGGTCCCCATGTCTCTCCCTGTTTTGGTCCCTGTCTCTGTTTACGTCCCTGTACCCGTGTCTGTCTCTGTTCCCGTTCCAGTTACAGTGTTCGTTTCTGTCCCTGTTAATGTCCTCGTCCCTGTTCCCATGTCCAGTCCCGTCCAGTCTCCTGTTCAATCTCCGTCCCCTGTCCAGTGTCCTGTCCAGTCTCCGTCCACCGTCCAGTTCCCTGTCCAGTTCCCCGTCCAGTCTCCGTCTCCTGTTCAGTTCCCCGTTCAGTCTCCCGTCCAGTCTCTGTCCTCTGTCCTGTCTCCGTTTCAGTCCCCGGTTTCGTCTCTTGTTTTCCCCGGCCTCTCCCCGCCGCCAGCCCCCGGGGTTCGTTTTTACGCGCCTCGGGAGCTGCGCGTTTAGGGGGAGGCTTCTGTCAGGTCTTAGCCCTGTCTCGTGTCTCTGTGTGTCTTCCCCACGTGACCTGTGCTCCCCTGTGTCTCCCGTCTTAGTAGATTTCCACCTGTGTCTCATTTGTAGCTCCGCCCCTTCCCCAGGTGTTTCCAATTCTAGAGTGTTTCTTGTTTCCTTATATAGATCCCCTGTGCCACTTTGTCTCTGTCGGTCTTTGCACCTTCCCCTGTCGTTTGTCTCTCTGTGTTTCATAGCCTCTGTTCCTCGCGCCCTTAGTCTCTGTGTTTATCTATAGTTTTATGTTTCTAGTCTCTTGTTTATTTCAGTTAGTTCCTTGTAGATACCCCTGCTTAGTGTTTATTTTTCTAGTTTATTTCCATTGTATATATTCCCTGTTTATTTATTGTCTTTTTCTCTAGTTGGTTTAGTTTATGTTCTCTGATTTGTTTTGTTTTTTGGTTATTTGTGTATCTTTGTTTCGTGTTCCTCATTCAGTGTTTCTTTGTTATTTATTTATTAAATTATTTATATATCGCCCTACCTGCACTTGTGTCCGCCTCCTCGTCTCCCTGCCTGGGTCATTTCGTGACACTTCTCCATCCAGCACATCCCAAAGATTCTCAATGAGGTTAAGATCTGTGTCTGTGGTGAATAATCCATGTGTGAAAATGATGATCTCATGCTCCCTGATTCACTCTTTCACAGTTCCAGCCCCATAAATCCTGACATGTTCATCTTGGAATATGCCTGTGTCATCAGGTAAGAAAAAAAATATTGATGGAATAACCTGGTCTATATACAGTATATTCAGGTAGTCAGCTGACCTCATTCTTTCAGCACATACTGCTGCTGAACCTAAACCTGCAGACCAACTGCAGCATCAACCCCACATCATTTACTTAGTTAAAAAAAAAAACAAGGAATCATTTTTTATTGTGTAAAAAAGTAAATAAAAGTAATAGTGAAATATCATGCAGGTATTTGACTTTTAAGTTATTGTGTGTTAGGCAAGTGATCTAAAGAGATTTTAAAACTGATTTAAAGCGATTGCTTCCACTGCATATAACTCCAGCTAACAGAGAAGGTTTTATAGGAACAGTTTTGGGAAATTTATCCTGTAACAGTATAGAAATAAAGTCCCAGAAACATTCTAAAAACATTATTAGAACATTTCTCACATAATATTATGGAAATGTTAAAAGCAACATATTCCAAAACTTAAAATTAAAATATTTATGCAAGAGATGTTGGAGGGATGTTACCAGAACTTTTAAAAACATGAGATAAAAACGTTAACAGATTAAACGTTCCAAGAGTGTTAATTATAACATTTAGAAAACATTTTACTACCCTAAAATTAATAAAACAGATGAATAAAACTGGATTGCAAACAACAAATACATTTTAGGAGATGAATTATTGGCAAATGCACACAGACCTGTTAAAACACAAATATTTTAGTTTTTGCTTACTAAAACTCTTTAAAGAACCTTTTTAAAACAGTTGTGGGGTTGCCCAATTGATTAAAACCACGGAACCTTTTTGTGAATACTACAAAGAACCCTTTGTAGTTCTTAGAAACACCAGAATATAGAAGACTACCATTCATCAGCTTTGAATTGTAGGGAAATTGACTGAAATATATGTATCAGCCACATTAGCACTGTAATAAATCCTCTGCGACTCTGAGGGACAGGCCAGTGTAATATTACAGATTATATCATCAAACTGGTGCTGCATTTACAAGATTTAGACCCAAAACCTGGCAACATCCCAATCAATACAGATGGCAACATTTATCAACACTTAATGAACTCATGAATGGAAACTGATTGAAGTAAGCTAGATAGCTTTTACCTGCTGTATTACTACCTAAATAAACTGTTTTTAAAGGTCCTACTTTATATTAACTCTCAGTTAATGACTCTGTTATCACATTTTAACATTTATATAATAACAATGTTCAACAACTAGTGTTGAATTTGGTATTACAGATGGCTTACTGCCTTACAGCTTATGTAATTACATTTTATTGACTAATTTTGACTATACAGGAGTATCTGAATTGATACTAAATGAAATTATGTTCTTAATATGTATTACAAAAATCTGCTTCTTATATAAAGATGTATAACCACATGTGAGCGATACTTGTAAAATTGAAGAAGATACATGTATATATGGTAACACTTTCTATGAATGTCACCTCTATAAGACTCTATAAACATACTCATAGCACATTATAATGCATTCATAAGGCAATATAAGCATGGCTATACATATTTATAAAAATGTATAACACATTATAGCCATGTTTATTATGCATCATGAACGGTGATTATAATGCATTAATATCTGTGTTTAAAACATTTTATACGTCAATACTAAGAAACTCAGTCCCTGACTATATTATGACTCAAATAGCTTCCAACTTATAAACTCACCCTCAATAATACTACAAATATATTTTGTATCATATTATATCATAAATGATTCTTGTCTTGAATATAGTATTAGTTATAGTTGATTATAATGTATTATAACAGGTCTTTGTGTGCTCCAAATAAAAAGTGACAGACTTTCATTGTGGGGCTAAATTAATGATAGATATGTACTATTTTAACATATATATTATAAGCACAGCTTACAATGTGTTATGATAACAAGTCATAATGCTTAATAAACATGGCTATAACAGGTTACGCATTTTTACAAATATTTATAGCCTTGTTTATAATGCCTTATAAATGCATTATAATATGTTATAAATGTGGGTACAGAGACTAATAGAGATGACATTCATAGAAAGTGTTACCGTATATATTTACACAATCTGTATTGCTGCTTTTATTTATATGTAAAAAGTAACTGGTTTAAATACACAGGTCTGAGAGACCACAGTACCACCTCCCATGACTGTGAAACAAAACTCTACTATACACTGCGTGTGAGTGTGTGTGTGTGTGTGTGTGTGTGTGTGTGTGTGGGTGTGTGTTTCATTATTATTACGTATCTATTGAGAAAAATGCCTCCTCCAGCATCCCAACGTGGAGAGAACAGTACAAAAGAAATAAATTATCTACATATCTACTTATAGACATATATCACTCATACTCATACCTTTGAAAACATACAGTACATACTTGCCCATGAACATACACAAACACATTTGTGCATACACCTATATCATACATTATTTATGAATATAGGTGTTTGCACATATATGTATGTGCATGTTATGCAAATAATGTGTTTGTACAAATGCTCAGGGCACTGCTGACAGTAGTGACACTATTGTTATCTGAATTTTTTATGTGTAACTGCACAGTTATTAGATACACTTAAAGCAAAAGTGGAACCAAAACAATTTAGTATCTCAATTTTGACTGCTTTGTTACTTTTTGACAAGATTTAAGTGTTGTCTACATTGTACATTGTGTACAAGTTTCATAATTATTTTTTTACTTTGATTTCCATTAAAAGTCAATATGGGTTTTGCTTCTTAAAATCAAGAGTGACACTTAATTTGACATTTAAATAAAGACAAGCCACAATCTAAATCATATCTGATTTTTTTTTTTCTCAAATGCTACTTATCTGAAAAAAAAAAAAAAAACACAAAAACAAACATGAAAATATTATTTTGGCCATTATTAAAAAAGACTGTGGCTTTCGGCATTCATAACCAAAAATACATTAAATTATTGTAATAGTTTGACTAATCTTTATATTTGTAAGACTTTCTACCACTCAGAAATCATATTTTCCCATCCATTTAGATCATTTTATCTTTCCACTTTTTATTTCCTGTCATGCCTACATCATGTGTCTTATTAGGTGAAATTAATATTATTAATTAGTAAACATGCAGCAAGTGTCTTCAGTCTCTTGAATATTAAACAGTAGAAAGGTTGTGATGTTAATGATATTCAAGGTTACTGTTTTGAAGGTGTGTTTATCCCAGGATCACTGGGTGGACAGGGAATTCTTCAATGTACAGTGAACGTTAGCAGTCCTCTACATTCGTAACAATTTGTTAGACAGTGTTTTTGATTGAAATGAATAAAAATATGATGTGGACACAAAAGGCAAGTTTTATATTGATACTGACTCATCTACATTACTTTTATTATTATTATCATTGTAAATAATGTCACTATTTGCAGTTATAATACTTAAAGCTTGCTATCAATAGCTTTTTATAGCAACTGCTATAAATAATCTGGGATGCAACTAATATGTGTGGGACTGGTGTATACAGACCCCTGGGGTTTAAGGGCTTAATCTGCTATAAATCATATCGAAATGAACTGAAGTAATCTCGCATTTCTTCTCTGCTACATTAGCACCTAAATAAATTTGTAGAAAGGTTGTGATGTTAATAATGTTCAAGGTTACTGTTTTAAAGGTGTGTTTATCCCATAATAGAGCCCACAGGGTGGACAGGGAATTATTCACTATACAGTGAAGGTTAGCATTCCTCTATATTCATAACAATTTGTTAGACAGTGTTTTTGATTGCAATTAATAAAATATGCTGTAGACACAAAAGGCAAGTTTTATATGGATACTGACCCATCTACATTACTTTTATTACTATTGTCATTGTAAATCACAGGTGTCCAACCTTTTTTTGTTGGGGGCCAGAAGGAGAAATATATTTGAAGTCACGGGCCACAGACTCTGTAATAAAACAAATAATGAAATACACGACTTTAAATAATACTTTTTCCTGATTACTTTCATTTACACACCATTTTACTTGACTTACTATCTTTATCTTTGACAGTGTTGTGTAAACTAAGATTTTTCGAATTGATGTTTAATTTCATGATGTCCCTTAATATTAAACTCCTTAATTACGGCAACTTTTAGACTCTTTGGCCCGTTTTTCTGCGCTAGAAATGCTCACTCTCTGCTTTTAGACCCGTTTTTCTGCGCTAAAAATGCGCACTCTCTCCGGTTTTAGACTCTTTGCCCCGTTTTTCTGGGCTAGAAATGCGCACCCTCTCCGCTTTTAGGTTCTTTGGCCCGATTTTCTGGGCTAGAAATGCGCACCCTCTCCGCTTTTAGACTCTTTGGCCCGATTTTCTGCGCTAGAAATGCGCACCCTCTCCGGTTTTAGACTCTTTGCCCCGTTTTTCTGTGCTAGAAATGCGCACTCTCTCCGCTTTTAGACTCTTTGGCCCGATTTTCTGCGCTAAAAATGCGCACTCTCTCCACTTTTAGACTCTTTGGCCCGTTTTTCTGCGCTAGAAATGCGCACCCTGTCTGCTTTTAGACTCCTTGCCCGTTTCTGACACCTAGCGTTCAAAATTTGAATCTCACATAAAAAAAACCTTCTTAACAGCGGGCCAACTTTCATTCTATTTCTAAAATACCTCCCTGGTCGCTCCAAAAAAGGAAACGGGCCACAAATGACCCACGGGCCGTAGTTTGGACACCCCTGTTGTAAATAATGTCATTATTCTTCAATTATAATACTTAAAGCTTGCTATCAATAGCTTTTTTATAGCAACTGCTATAAATAATCCAGTAACTGGGATGTAACTAATATGTGTGGGACCGGCGTATACAGACCCCTGGGGTTAAGGGCTTAATCTGCTATAAATCATATCGAAATGAACTGAAGTAATCTCGCATTTCTTCTCTGCTACATTAGCACCTAAATAAATTTGTGGTGGCTCTGAGGGACGGGGCGTTCTTGCGTCCAGCTGGCCGTGGAGAGGGCGAACGGGCCGAGGAGCAGCAGGAGGAGAACGACAGCCCTCCAGTGTTTCACCCAGTGTCCTTCTCCCTCCCTCCGTCTGCGCCTGCCCTCAGCAGCCCCAGCCCAGTCAATTAAATTCAGGCTTGTCAGATCAAACAGACTTCCATTTACTTTTGCACACATAACAACCCCCAGAAGAATGCAGAGAGGGAGGGGGCAGCGTGTTGACTTTTATACTCGGCGAGGAGCGGATCAGGAGAAGAAAGCTGACATTTGAGGACAGGCCCAGAGATCCAGTGACGCATGCGCCGCCCGGTCCGGCCCCTGCAGCCGCTCCCGCTCAATTAGGAGAGTGCTCAGTGAAGGTGTTTGATGTGCTTTTAGAGCTGGAGAACAGGCCAGAACACTCCATCTCCACTTAACAGAAGCAGCACAGGCATGCACGGTTTATATACAGCCCCCACCCACTCACACACACACACACACACTCACACACATACCTCTAGCTGTGAAGGCTTTCCTTCCTGAATACTTGATTTCTGTGGTTTTGTTTCTCTTGTTTGTTCGCAGAGTCTTTCTCGCCGGTCTCCTCCAGGCATTGTGGAGCTGTCCGTGGTGCTGCCCACATCTCCGGTGGTGGTCCTGATCTTCTGGTACCAGCCCTGCACCATCTGTTCTCTATGTACGTGTGGAAAACAGCACAGCTTTAGGTTCAACAGATGAATAATAATAACAGCATGACCGGATTTAAAAACATTTATTTTTCAGAATATCTGTTTTGTTTATCTAACAGTAGAGAATACAAAACATATACCCGTGAGGGACCTTGTCTTCGTGGTGATTCGTTCCTCATATGTTCCGATATGTTTTCAGTTAATTTAGTTAAATTAATTAGTACATTCATATTAATGTATATATTTTTTTTGCATTACCTCCACACATTCTACAGCTCCAGAAAAAAATAAGAGACTACTTAAATTTCTGAATTTTATGTTTGAGTAAAATGAACATTGTTGTTTTATTCTGTAAACTAGGACCAACATTTCATCCAAATTCTAAATTAAAACATTGTCATTACAGCATTTATTTGCAAAAAAAACAAATAATGGCTGAAATAAAAAAAAGATGCAGAGCTTTCAGACCTCAAATAATGCAAAGAAAACTAGTTTATATTCATAAAGTTTAAAGAGTTCAGAAATCAATATTTTGTGGAGTAACTCTGGTTTTTAATCACAGCTTTCATGCTTCTTGGCATGTTCTCCTCCACCAGTCTTACACACTGCTTTTGGAAAACTTTATGCCACTCATGCATTGCACGACACATAGTTACATTTCTTGAGAGGTGCACATAGGTCTACGGCTTAGGGTATGGTGTTGTCAGGGTTGACCCAGGCAGAGAGACGAGGAGGCGGACGTAAACTCAGGTAGGGCGAATTTATTAAATAAATATAAATAAACAAATAAACAAAGAACAGCGAAACAAACCAAAATAAACTAGGGAGACTAGAGAACATAAATAAAACAAACAAGAGATAATAAGAATAACTAAACAGGGAGTAAACTAGGGAACTAGGAACAAACAGAGATAAACACTAAACAAGGACCTAGGGCAATGACTAATGAAACACTAAGAGACTAAGAAACACAGAGACAGAGAAACGCAGAGAGACAGACAACGGGGGACAGTGCAAAGACCGACAGAGCACAAGTAACAGAGGAAGTCTTTTTAACATAACAGGAAACACACTGGGAGTGGAAACACCTGGGGAAGGGGTGGAGCTACAAATGAGACATGAGGTAATGGAAAATCACAGGCAGAACACAGGGGCACGGGTCACGTGGGACAACACAGGCACGAGGACAGACAGGAAACAGGGCCAGGCGTGACAGAAACCTCCCCCTAAACGCGCAGCTCCCGAGGCGCGGAAAAACAAACCCCGGGGGCTGGCGGCAGGGAGAGGCCGGGGAAAACAGGAGACCGAACGGGAGACTGGACAGGGAACTGGACAGGAGATGGAGACAGGACAGGGGACAGAGACTGGACAGGGAACGGACACTGGACGGGGAACTGGACAGGTGACGGAGACTGGACGGGGAACGGAGACTGGACGGGGAACTGGACAGGTGACGGAGACTGGACGGGGAACCGGACAGGTGACGGAGACTGGACGGGGAACCGGACAGGTGACGGAGACTGGACGGGGAACCGGACAGGTGACGGAGACTGGACGGGGAACTGGACAGGTGACGGAGACTGGACGGGGAACTGGACAGGTGACGGAGACTGGACATGAGACAGAGACTGGACGGGACCGGACATGGGAACAGGGACAAGAACATTGACGGGGACGGAAACAAACACAGTAACAGGGACAGGAACAGAGAAACCACCGGGGACAGGAACTGGAACACTCACAGATACAGGGACCAGGACAGGGAGAGACAGGGGGACCAAAAACATAGGTGGGTGCCCAGGACTGGCAAAAGTCTGTGGGGACAGCCTGGGCACATAACTGGGGGCAAAGTCAGGAGGCCTTGGAGCAGGCCTGGAAATACGGGGCCTGGGCCCAAACATAGTTCTGGGAGCTGCAGGTGCTTGGGCAGGTGCTGGAGCAGCTGGGACTGCTGGTGCTGGAGCAGCTGGGACTGCTGGTGCTGGAGCAGCTGGGACTGCTGGGGCTTGAGCTGGAGCAGCTGGGACTGCTGGGGCTTGAGCTGGAGCAGCTGGGACTGCTGGGGCTTGAGCTGGAGCAGCTGGGACTGCTGGGGCTTGAGCTGGAGCAGCTGGGACTGCCGGGGCCCGAGCTGGAGCAGCTGGGACTGCTGGGGCTTGAGCTGGAGCAGCTGGGACTGCTGGGGCTTGAGCTGGAGCAGCTGGGACTGCTGGGTCTTGAGCTGGAGCAGCTGGGACTGCTGGGGCTTGAGCTGGAGCAGCTGGGACTGCTGGGGCTTGAGCTGGAGCAGCTGGGACTGCTGGGGCTTGAGCTGGAGCAGCTGGGACTGCTGGGGCTTGAGCTGGAGCAGCTGGGACTGCTGGGGCTTGAGCTGGAGCAGCTGGGACTGCTGGGGCTTGAGCTGGAGCAGCTGGGACTGCTGGGGCTTGAGCTGGAGCAGCTGGGACTGCTGGGGCTTGAGCTGGAGCAGCTGGGACTGCTGGGGCTTGAGCTGGAGCAGCTGGGACTGCTGGGGCTTGGGAGAGCGGCGCGGCCGCCGCTGCAGTCTGTGAGCGCGGCGCGGCCGCCGCTGAAATCTCGGAGAGCGGCGCTGCCGCCGCTGCAGTCTGTGAGCGCGGCGCGGCCGCCGCTGAAGTCTCGGGGAGCGGCGCGGCCGCCGCTGAAATCTCGGAGAGCGGCGCGGCCGCCGCTGAAATCCCGGAGAGCAGCGCTGCCGCCGCTGCAGTCTGTGAGCGCGGCGCGGACGCCGCTGCAGTCTGGGAGAGAGGCGTGGCCGCCGCTAAAGTCTCGGAGAGCGGCGCGGCCGCCGCTTGTATCAAGGGGTGCAGCGTTTCAGACGCGTGCTTCACGGGGCGTGGCAAGAAGAGATCTGACGCTGCAGCACTGGAGCCCGAAGCTGCGGTCGAAGTGAAAACCCGGACTGGAGTCCTACTCTCTCGTGCAGCGTCAGGTGTGAGTAGCGCGGGGAGCGCTGGTTCGCCGGTGAAAGCTGGCGCGGGGAAAGTCTTTGACCGCGGCTGGCTCGCCGCGCAGGGGGTCTCGGAGCGCGGTTCTGCTGCTACCGCGGGAATCACGGCCTGCAGTTCGGCTGCCACCGCGAAAGACACAGGGCGCGGATCGGCAGCTACCGCAGGAGGAAGTAGCGGCTGGCGGGCTGGTGCAGGAGGGCAGTCCTCAAACTCCTCTTCACTGGATGCAGGTGTGAGGAGATCGGAGTAGTCCCAGGAATAGGACTCCTCACAGCCTGCATCCATGCCACCCCCGTCCTCGTCGGGGCGAGGATCGAGGCTGACCGCACACAGCCCTAGCGCCCCCCCAAGAAAATCCTCCCCGGAAACGGGCTCCTCCTCCGGCTGGCGGGACCCCTTAAAACGTCTACCCCGAGGCCTGCGGCGTCCTTGGGGCCTCGGGGATTCCAACGCCGGGGTCCCGAATGGAGCATGGCGGATCGCCATCCTGGAGCCAGTCCACGGGATCCCCTTGTGGGTCTCGGTGGGCGCCACTGAAGCTGGGCTGACGGGCTCCAACCCGAGGAAAGGCGCTGGGAGCGGGTCATCTCCCCGGATTTGCTCGGCGAGGAGGCGGAGATACTCCAGGTCCGCCTTCCGAGCAGCATACCACTGGTTTACGTCCATGATGGTCGGTCTTTTTGTCAGGGTTGACCCAGGCAGAGAGACGAGGAGGCGGACGTAAACTCAGGTAGGGCGAATTTATTAAATAAATATAAATAAACAAATAAACAAAGAACAGCGAAACAAACCAAAATAAACTAGGGAGACTAGAGAACATAAATAAAACAAACAAGAGATAATAAGAATAACTAAACAGGGAGTAAACTAGGGAACTAGGAACAAACAGAGATAAACACTAAACAAGGACCTAGGGCAATGACTAATGAAACACTAAGAGACTAAGAAACACAGAGACAGAGAAACGCAGAGAGACAGACAACGGGGGACAGTGCAAAGACCGACAGAGCACAAGTAACAGAGGAAGTCTTTTTAACATAACAGGAAACACACTGGGAGTGGAAACACCTGGGGAAGGGGTGGAGCTACAAATGAGACATGAGGTAATGGAAAATCACAGGCAGAACACAGGGGCACGGGTCACGTGGGACAACACAGGCACGAGGACAGACAGGAAACAGGGCCAGGCGTGACAGGTGTAGGTTTGACGCAGAAATATAAATTGGCCGTTAAATCCCACTTAACTAACGAACACATAAGAAACACAACCCCCCACACCAACAAATTATTATAAAACCCTGTAATTTACCCTAATAAGAAAGCAAAGGGCAGTCACACATCACGCTAGGAGCTCCTTTGTGAGGTGTGGTTTAGATTGGGACGTAGGTCCAGGTAATAAACTGACACTCTCAGCTTCATATCATTCTCTGTTCAGCTCAACCCTTTTAGTTTTTGCTTGTCTGGATTGCTTGTCTTGTCAGAAATTCCTGCGTATGCACAAGGGTCCAACTATGTTTAGTACACTTGTATGAATCTAAAAATGGCCTTGCCGTCATATATGTACGAGTTCCTCTTGAGACCAGCCTGATTTTTTTTTTATAGAACATTGAGTGTCTGTATGCACATTTATTTATATTTTTCAGTAAGCAGTAAATTCAATTTCTGAAGTAAATGCTTTGTTAAGAGTGTAAAGCACTTATATAAGTTAACAAGTTCTTCTCTCGGTTCATTTAACTCATGCTGAGCGGCAGGGAGAAACCAATCCTTACAGCACTTTACTGAATTACTGCCTAATGCTTGGGAAAAGCAGAAAATGAAAAAGCATGCTGGAGGAGATTGGGCGAAAATCAACAATTCCCACCTGATAGGAACAATTCAAACAGCCTTTGTGTTTCTCCAGCTGAGGGCAGGAGAACCAGGAGTCGGGGAGGAGGAGGAGATGTCAATCAATTTCATCAGAGGACGTCTTTAAAGCTAGACTAAGACTAAGAAAGAAGCCTTGATTTGTTATCCTACTGATACTGTAATGAAAGTCTTCATCTTTGGACTTCTCCTGGCACTGGGATTACAAAATTCTCCACGTGGTTCTCCAACTGCAGCTGCAGGCACCCCTCTCCACCTCCAGCACCCCAGTTAATCAAGTTAAGTCTGCACAATCCAATAACATTAGAGCGCTCAGAAAGTCCAACAGAATGAAAACAATTGGCGAATTCTGTAAGAATCCACCATGGCAAAGCGCTGACAAAGCCCTGCTTCAAATCTTTGGGAGTCGGGAGCTGGAATGTCTTTGACTTGGCTGTCACTTCCCGGGACTTGGAGTTCCACATTGCTACAAAAAAAGCCCAATTTAAATGTGGCTACAAACCTGAGCATTTCTATTATCTTTTTATCCAAGGTTCTCCCCAGACCTTTGAAACCAGACCTTTGAAACCTGGAAATCTTCCTAAAAGCAAGATTTTCATTCTTTTTTTTTTTCGCGAAAATTGATGGCAGCTCTCCACGCGCAAGGAGATCACACAAAAGAGTTCTTCCATTACAGAAGCTTTTGTCAAAGCGCACGCCATATCAAAATCTAATTAGGAACTTCATAACTTTGAAATCTGAAATTATACTAATACTGTGGCAGCATTTATTATACAATATACAAGGCGCACATAATGACTCCCATTACACAGATGAGAAAGGGGAATTTAGGTCCTTTTCAATTCTTCCTTTTAATGAGAGCAATGCGGTCTTGATGACGACTAACGATGAGGCTGGCCCAATTAACTCGGGATCACATGCAGAAATGCGGCAAAACAGACATCAGTCACACTTGTTCGGGAGGGGGGAAATGGCAGGAACGCACGAATGCATTCTTAACGCGAGAATCATCTGCATTCTTGCGTTAAGAATAGAAGACACCCAGCACCGACAGCTATCTCCATCACGAAGGAAGACCTTGAATAAATAGAGAAGTGTCCGTGCGCAGGGTATGCAAAGGTCCTGTTTGCTGAGATGTCCAACGTCTTCTTTGACCCTGTCAAGCAGGACAATGACGAGCGCTCCCAACACCAGGAGATGTCTCATTTCAGGGAGATGATCATCAAAGTGTTGACAGGGATCAGGTCAAGCATGTGCCTCACGTTTCTCGTGTTCCCTACTCGAGGTAGCATCCTGTCAGCCTGTCAGAGTAACACGCGTTAATTGTGTCAGAGGCAGTCGACACTTACACGGGATCTGCTGACCGCAGAGGTGAGAGGTCGCTGTGATGTCACTGACAGATTCCCTTTATTCCCTTTATTCTGAAACAACCCATCAGCGCCAACATGGGCAGGTCACCCAGGGCTGGTGGTGTGATCAAAACTGGACATAATCAGAGGAAATGCCTCAGCCATTGACTCCTACTCGTCCCTCAAGGGCGAGAGAACCTTTTAAAGGGTTCTAAAGGGAAGACAGAGTGAGGTGGTGTCATAGAGCAAAACTTCTGACACGGAGAATCACTGAGAACATTATCATCAGCATCCTGGCAAAGAACAGCAAATCAAAGAAGAGCAATTTAAAGAAATTGAATGACAATGTAGGATTGCCTCAAATTGTCAGACTTTAGAAAGCCTGGGCAAACCTGAATAAGACAATAAGAGATTGACAGGTCTGTCCCTCGATTGACCTTGTTTGAAGTTTCATCAATTCACCTCATTTCAAAGTTGCCTTTAACAGGCTTTTTCTTGTTTTAGAGGTGCTACTGCCTTCTAAATCTTTCGAGGTCCTCCAGCAGGTTGCTGACGGCATGGAAAGAAGTGTCATTCATTGCTTCTTCTTGTTTTAGAGGGTTTACTGCCTCCAGCAGTTTGCTGACGGCATGAAAAGTGGTGCCATTCATTGCTTCTTCTTGTTCTAGAGGTGCTACTGCCTTCTGAACCTTTCAAGGTCCTCCAGCAGGTTGATGACGGCATGAAAAGGAGTGCCGTTCATGGCTTCTTTTTGTTTTAGAGGTGCTTCTGCCTCCTGATCTTTTTAAGGTCCTCCAGCAGGTTGATGACGACATGAAAAAAAGTTTTGTTCATGGCTTCTTCTCATTTTAGAGGTGTTAGCCTCCAGTTGTCAGACTTTAGAGAGCCTAGGCAAACCTGAAAAGACAACAAGAGATTGACAGGTCTGTTCCTTGTGAGGTCTGTTCAGTTAACCTTGCGAGTTTCTTCTGCAGGATATATGGACATCATGAAAAGATCACAAATTCTCCTCCTTTAATAGGTTCCAACATCTTCAGGACCTTTTGAGATTCTTCAGCATGACGATGACATCCTGATTAGTGTCATTAACCGCTTCCACTCATTATTTTAGAGCTCCTAGTATTTCGTTGACCTTTCCAGGTCCTTCAGTAGGTTGACGCCAGTATTAAACTGAGTGTTTTAGATCTACTAGCACCAAACGGTCCTCCAACACAATCTAGAGTGTTGCTGATTGATTCTTCTCATTTGAAAGGTGCTATCTTTTCCCTTTTCTCTGTTTTAAAGCTGCTATTACCTCCTAAACCTTTCCAGGCCCTTTATCAGGTTAATGACAACATGATACGCAGTGCTATGCACACTGCCTCTCCTTGTTTTAGAGCTGCTATTACCTCCCAGACCATTTGAGCTCCCTCTGCAGGTTGATAACAGCATGTGACATTCACTGCTTCCACTACAGTCTAATAGAACATTTGGGTTCCAGTAGATCCAGTATGATGTGGGCATTTTAAATAGGATAGAACCTCCAGGACCTTTTAAGCTCCTCCAGCATTTTAAAAGGTCCTAGACTCTCTTGGAACTTTTAAGGTCCTTGAGTAGAATGATGTCAGTATGATAATAAGTGCTGTTAACTGCTTCTTCTGGTTCAAAAGGTGCTAACATGCCCTGGACCTTTGGAGCTTCTCCAGCAGAAAGATGGCAGCACGATTTGAATTGTCATTCCTTGTATCTCCTCATTTCAAAGGTGCTAACATGTGGACCTTGCAAGTCCCTCCAGCAGAATAATGTCAGTACAAAAAAAGAAGCACTGGTCCATGCGTCTTCTCATTTTCTCAAAGTGCGAGTATCTACTTGATCTTTTGTGCTCTTCTAGCTGAATCATGTCTGCATTATAAAGGTGCTATAGCCACCCTTTGGACCTTTTGAGGTCCCGGGGCATTATGACGTAAGCATGATAAGAAGTGCTATTCATTGCTTCTCCTCATTTTAAAAGGTGCTAGCATCCCCTGAACCTTTTGAGGTCCTCCAGCAAGACGATGTTAGCCTGAAAGAAATGAAAGCTCTGGCAAAAGTTCCAACAGGAGATTGTAATGCTACTTAACTTCACATCCCGACCTATCACAAGCTTTCTTTCTCCTGCCTTGAAAAAAACAGGGCATAGACACATACAGTACTCTGCTGCTTTCAGATGCCAATGTTTTATGTTCAGGTTGGTCCCACCAGGTTGCCCAGGAGCAGGGACATTTTAAAGCATTTGGGGGCATTGAGGGGGATTCTGATAACAGGCCTCACACAGATTGTCACTGCACTCAATTCATAACCAGTAATTGTCCCCAATTGCCTGGTTTGCTTGTTCTGTCGCATCAGGCCCTGGAGGATCTCTCAGCCCCTACCACCCCTATACAGCAGCATCTGTGAGGGTCCTGATTTTGCAAGACCTCTGCCAATGTTGATGACTTTGCCAAAGATTTGAACATAGGATTATGTTCAAAATCTTATTGTTTAATCTTATCAAGATGGAAGTATTCCTCCTTAAATTCCTATGTCTCCATAGTAATTCTGCTAGAAGTTCTGGCTACTGCTAAGCCCAATATCAAATACAAATATCTTCTGGACCTTTCGAGGTCCTCAAGCAGAATAAAGACAGCATGATAAGAAGTGCCGTGACGTGTCCTATGTCTCCACATATCAAAGGTGCTAACATCTGGACCCTTTGAGGCCCTCCAAAAGTATTTGTACGTCACGCTAACTATAATAATTTTTTCTAGGTTCTAGCATCTCTTAGATGTTCCGGGCTCCCAACAAAGACTCCAATTCACAGCATGTACTCACACAATGTTCCTGCTCCCCCAGTTACTGATTGTTTGCACTTGGCCTATCCAGTATAAATACTCCTCTGTTCCCTGTCTAGAAGTGCTGGTTACTGCTAAACCCTTTTTAAAAAGTACGAATATCATCTGGACCTTCAGAGAGATCCTGAAGCAGGATGAAGAGAGCATGATATGAAGTGTCTTGCCGTGTCCTGTGTCTCCACATTTCAAAGGATCTAACATCTGGATTTATTGAGGCCCTCCCGAAGTATATGTACATCAGGCTAACAATAAGTGATGTTCACAGTTTTGTCTGTTTTTCTAGGTTCTAGCATCTCTCAGATTTTCCGTGCTTCCGAAATGACATCAACCCGCCCTGTTGTTGGAATAAATTTCCCTCAACTCAAGCTTTTGTGGGGAGCGCTTTTATTCTATTGTACGTTTGATCTCTTTCGCATCTTATCCCACTTCGCTCAACTCAGCCGCGAAGTTGTAGCGCACCAGGACGTCTTTGCACAGACGACAAAAGCACCTGTAATTGACCCTCCTCGCTGCTCAATGGCTTTTCTACATTTGCTCTGCTCTTATTTCATGCACTCCTGACTTCACAAGCACAGGGATTAAACACGGCATGCCAGGGGGCTGAGGGATTAATGAGAATAAATAAACACACATGACCATTGACTTTCTGTTCTAACATAATACCAAACAATGAGGAGATAATCAGAGAGTGTCAGGAAGTATACGCTGCTCCAGTAATCACGGATTTAACACTCGATGATTCTTAGATAAGGAAAAGAAAACGCAAGGAGGTGAAGAGCAAACATGGTTAACACTGTGGTGTGTCTGCAAGAGACCCTTTAACTTTGTGGAGGTGGTCCCCTGGTATTGTTATAAAATCGTTGGGTCAATGTCAATATAACCTACCTGTTGTGCCCTCAGCATAGTTGGTTAAATACAAGCACTAGGTAATTTAGAGTAATGTTAAACGTCACATATTTTTGTGCATTTTATTCAGTTGTATTCTGTGTGGTTGGTTGGTTTTCTGCATTGCCCTCAGTGCTGCCTGGTTAAGTTTAAGTTGAATAATATTTTTAAGTGGTTAAATTACACAGTTTTAATATATATCACAGTGTTATTTATTTTCAAATTAATCTTTTTAATGATTTATTTAATTATTTTCAAAAAAATAAAAAATCCTTTACAAAAAGTAATCTTTGACTTCATTAACATCACAAACTTCATACATGTTCAGCAAGCAGAATTATAGATTTCTTTTAAGATTTCTAATATTGCCATACTTAACTGAGGTAAAGCTTAAGCTGTCCAACCTGTCATGGTAAAAAACATCATCAAATCAAATCAAATCAAATGTATTTGTATAGCGCTTTTTACAACAGACGGGGAGAACCTGAGGGTCCAACATCCATCGGTATCCGGCCAGACTGGTGGGCAGTCAGTAACTCGGAAACATTACAGTAATTAACATAATTGGTAACATTTACAGTAAGGACCCATAAATTAGCATTTAATTAGCAGTACTTATTGACAATAGTTAAACTAATGTCTCAATTAATTTTTTTTTTATAACATGCTTAAACACTGACATTCTGTAATGTTTAATAATAATTATTAATACAAATTATTATTATTATTTTTATTATTGTCATGAGTACTGTTATTTGTGACCCTTATCTTTTTAATTCAAATTATATGCAAATCTATAATCTCTACCCTGTCCACCCTCATTTGCAGGTTTCCATGACAGGTGGATGCATGCATGATGTCACGCCTTGGCCAGTGTCTGATTTGTGTTTTTCCCTCTTTTGGTCTCATGTGTTTCTGTCCTCTGTTTTGCTGTCTTGTGTTCCCAGCCATGTGCTCTTTAAGTTTTGTTATTATCCAGTCTCCGCCCTAGCCCTGCCTGTTTCATTTGTAACCCCACCCCCTTCTTACTTCTCCAGGTGTCACTTGTGTCTGTGCCTGTGTATAAATACCCCATTTGCTCCCTTTGCTTTTTTTTTTTTTTAACCTTTCATGGTCTATCCTGCTTTATTGTGATTGCTGTTAGTTTGTGCCTCAGTCCTGCTGTTTAGTGTAAGTTTAGTTTCTGTTTTTTTTGTTTATTTTATGTTTCTTTGTTTGCTTATTTTGCTTGTTTGTTTATAAGTCTTAATGTTAGTCCTTTGTTTTATAATATTTGTTTCTGTAGCCCTAGTGTTTGTTTTACTGCCCAAGTGTTTGTTTTCTTTTTTTTTTTTTTTTGAGGTATGGAAAATAAACTAGACATGCGTTTGCATCCTGCCCCCAAATCGTTACAAGACAGTAAATGAAAAAAGTGATTAAGAGTAGAATTTCTGAAGTCTTAGTCTCAATATGAGTTAAATAGTCAAAATAATTAAAATAATTACCGTACAAATTACAGTAAAAATAATTTAAAATCTTAAGTGTTTTTTTTTTACATTTTGAATCCCCACATTGTTCTCTCTTTCTCTGTACCTCTGTTGATTGAGTTTGTAGTTGGGAAAAAATGGCAGGAATACACACTCACACTTACAGCCGCAATTGCACTGCCACTTATAAGAAAATCAGCCAGTCAATACCAGCTGTAAACATGCACACTCAGGCTCTGACAGGCCATTCCTAATGCAGGTCATAAATGTCGGTGGTTAATAAAGGGGCATTTACAACCACGGCCCAAACACACAACAGCGCTAGTGACAGGGCCCTGCCAATACACACAGCTCCAGCCACATCAACACATTGATCAGCCAAAGCGGCCGAGGTACCGCACGCGCTCCGTAACGACTCTGGCTCTGGGTTAAATATACATCAGCTCGCTGGAACGTGGGCCACAGTGGAAGTGGAGCGGAATGGCCATGATTGCTATCTGGTAGCGCTACCAGGAAGCTAACAGGTGCAGGGAAGAAAATGGTCTATTGTAGCAGACAGTTATGGGCCATTTAGGAAACTGATTCTCTGGAAACAAGAGGTTGCGGTGTTAGGAGATTAATTTGATGTCATGTCAGATTGTGTGTGCGGATTCTCTGACCAAGCAGCAGAACCTCGGTGCAAACACCGCTGTGTGATTATCTGCAAACAGCCCATTAATCTCGCTATCTAACCCCATCCTTGCTTGCTTTCACAACTCTCTTATCTATCCCAAACCATCTCCAGCCCCTAGTTCTGGCCAGCAGAGCTTTCAGTCTCCATCGCCTCCCAATCATACTGTCATTACTTAGGCCACAGTCCATTGAAAAGCCATCTAAAGCCATAATCAATTACAGCTGAATCAATAACACTCGGCTGGGGAGAGCAAAGGGTGACAGAGTGCTCATTGAGTTGTCAATCAGACACTTACTCTTATCGCACGATTCATTCTGTCCAGCCTGAGCACTTTTTTTTTTTAAATCGGGGGAACTAGAACAATTCTCAGACTTTAAATACAAAATAAGCTGATCTAAAATCAATAAAACTGATTAAAAGAAGTGTCCATAGTGTCAGTGTCAATTTATCATGTTTTTGTGTCCGTAGCATAACTGATAGTTGTGTAAATTTCATTCAAACACTGTGTAACAATATATTTACAGGATTTCCTCTGAATAAACACATTATTACAAATATAGAGATTTTTTTAACCTTTACCTTAAAGTACTTTTTTATACATCTTATACAGTTTTCATGATGTGGGATGTGTTTTTTTGTCATGTATGTTTTTGCTATAGATGAATTATTTGGTTAAGTGGTTACATTTTACATGTTTTAGATTTTTTTTTTTTGTTAAATTATTTATTTAGGCTTTTCAAAACATCAGTAACATCACAACACTTAAACTGATTTATTTCCATAGGACTGAAAACAATTAACAAAATAATTTTACCCAATAATTATTTCTCATATTGGCTCCATACTTAACTGAGGTAAAGCTTAAGCTGTGCACCCTGTCATGGTAAAATATCAAAGTAAATAATTTAGATGTTTAAAACAGAACAAAGTCATCTTAAACAATTTAAACTCTAGGTCAACAACGTTTCAATCAAATTCAAATTTCAAAAAATGTCTAAAATTGTCCAACCTGTTGAGCAGCTTGACACAGTGGGCACATGCAGGACAGGAAATAAAACGTGAAAATATAAAGTGAATAAGCTGGAGAAAAATCATTTCTGAGTACGTCTAAATAAGTGTTTAAAGGAATTATAAATCTTTATTATCTTCAGGTGTTTTATCACCAGCACTATTTGGTCTGGATAAAACAGATTGAGCAAGTGTGGAATCAGTTATCGCACTCGGTCCAGTCCCAAAAAAACTCGGTGCAGTTCACTTTTGGTGAGAATGTGAAAAAGCCTCGATCTGACCCACCTATTAAATACACTGCTTTTATTTGTGCTAAACTGCTGATTAGGCACAGCTTAATCTGATACTGTATATTAGCCAGATAACGCTAATTACCACAGCTATGAACAAAAAATCTTTGCTCCGTGCTGTTTACATGAGCTTTTTGTGCTGCGTTCACTTCTTTCAAACACTTTGTTTGAAAGCGTAGCAGCAGATTTTCAGGGTTCATTTTTAAATGAGCTTGACACTGCACAGATATGCCAATGCTGGAACACAAAATCTGCTCACCAGAAAGCTCTGACCAATCAGAGGAGACAATGTGCTTGTGTGGTCTATTTGTACCTGTGTGAAACCAAACCAAACAGAGAGAGAAAACACTCCAAATAAATGAACTCATCAACTTATCCAGACCATAGAAACCAACTACAGGTGTGAAAACACCCTAGTTATGAGGGCGAAAAGGCAGGGTATTCTGATTTTTTTTTTACAACAGACAACCTTATGTTGCAATCTCTGCAACTCAAAACTGATCTTGGCAATCTGTGGCATTCAGTATAATAAAACCTACCAGAGTAAAACCTACTATCTATAGAAACAAGTCAAGTCCTAACTCTAAAAAAAACACCTCTAGAGTTATAACAGGAGATCTCTATCTCCGATCACCTACACCAGCCCGGTAACAAAGATGTCACACACGTCCGACGGTGCGCTCCATCAAACACACAGTAATTGAAGACTGTTCCATCGGAATGTAGGATTTATTGCTGTGTGTATGTTTACGAACCTCAGCTTCAGAGAAATGACAAATGATGAGAGGGTAAAAAGTGATTTATGGCCCTGAGCAGAGCTCAGAAAGAGATTTCAGCACACACTAAGATAATTGCCTACTGTCTTTCAGGTTACTGGTGAGGCAGGCAGCATTCGGTGAGATAATTCAGTCAGCAGCAGGAGTGTTTGGGAAATAGCTTGGGTGTTTTTTTTGCCGTTTTGGCTCTGCATCCCAACACCGACTGTCAGCTTTTATTTAGGGACTTTGAACCCGTACCAAATAAACTGCCTTCAAACAGATGTCATCACACTTGTTTGACAGTCAATAACACTTCAGGTTTTCAGGTTTGCAGATAGAATGTCTTTGGAGGGATGACATATTAGTTCATTAGGAGTGTAGAGTTTTTCACAGTGGAGGACTTTCTAGTTTAATAGCTTTATCAGTGATTTTCACACTGTTAATGCGTGAACCACCATAAAACTAAAAAGCTTCCAAGTACCACCTAATAGAGCTACTGTGAACCTTATGAACCTTTCCTGCTTTTGCAAACTGCTAATTATTGATAACTTTTTCTGGTAAAAAAAAATCAAATAGCTTAAGGGAAAGTGAACATAAATGAAGAGAGGTAGAAAGTGTAGTGAACTAAAGCATATGCATCAACTTCAGCCCGTGGTTAATCATTTGGCTAAAAGTCCTAAAGCAGAAACTCTCAAATATTGGTCAACACAGAACCTATAGTCCAGATGGTGGATTCAGACCACATCCCACAATTCCCAAGTTGTATATTCATTGGTGGAAAAATCGCAGTGCTTCTCCCACAGACATGCTTAATAGTTAACTTAACTCAAATAGAAAAATAAGATTGATTTGACTTATTTATTTCACCTTAGTCAAACAGATGTGTTGAAGAGGACACAAATTTATGGTCTGTTATGAAAAAAATATAAATAAAAAAGAGAGGGGGGAATAAAAACCCCACACACTAGACAAGGTTCAAAAAGGTTTTAAAAACTACTTACAACATACATAAAAAAGCCATCTCTCCAGGGCTAAGCAAGGCCAAAACAATAAAACAAAAAACACAAATCTATCTAATGTAATCAAATAAAAAGAAAACAAGACAGAAACTAATCCTAACTCCCCAACTATCCATAAAAAAAGTATTTTTACAAAACCAATGGCGCTTACCCCCTTCAAGCACAAAAGGTAAACAAACTTGAGCTTTACAACAAAATCAAACACTTAGACAAGCGAACCAATAACACCTTAAAAATGTCAGCACACACTGATAAACACACTGATAAACACACTGCTAAACACACTGATAAACACACTGTTAAACACACTGATAAACACACTGTTAAACACACTGATAAACACACTGATAAACACACTGATAAACACTCTGATAAACACACTGATAAACACTCTGATAAACACACTGATAAAAACACTGATAAACACTCTGATAAACACACTGCACTAACTCACTTTCTTTCCACTTTCTATCAGTCAGTCAGGCCTAAGGGTGTGGCTTTCCCACCTTTTTATTCACCTCCAGGAAGAGCAGGAGACAGGACCTAGGACAGCACCACCTAGGGACATGGAGGTGTACAGACAGGAGCACAGGAAAAGCACAGAAAACACAGGCACAGCCATAACAGATGTGGCACACCTTATACCTTTTCTGTGTGTTTTTAAACCTAGTTAAATTAAGTTTTTC
Source organism: Astyanax mexicanus (assembly GCF_023375975.1). Lineage (NCBI taxonomy): Eukaryota > Metazoa > Chordata > Actinopteri > Characiformes > Acestrorhamphidae > Astyanax > Astyanax mexicanus. The sequence continues at coordinate 14,416,836 of NC_064425.1, read as the reverse complement.
ACTTATCTGAAAACGATTTATTCATTTTGTTTCATTTTGAGCAGTGTTTGAGCAGCACATGAAAGGGCTGAAGTATTATTTATAGTTATCCATGTGATTAAATTTATCTGATGACTGTGACATTAAACTCCATCTCATACACAGACACAGAGAGAGAGGACGAAAGAGAAAGAGAGAGAGAGAGAGAGAGAGAGTTTTGAAAGTTTAAAAGTACACAAAGTTTTGAAAGTACCAAGTTTACATCGCATGTGTTTTTTAGTTCCACCTTAAATTGTGTGAAAGTATCACTCTTCTGCTGTAGTTTTATTTTTTATGCATGAATACATTTTAATGAAGTGCATTTTAAATAAAAAATGAAAATAAAAAATTTAAGTGGGTCTGAGATTTTGATGTTAGAGTACAAATATATACTATACCTCCTTCTTCTGTTTAATAGAAATACAATGACAAGCTCCTCATTTTTGCCTTAAAGGCGCACTAAACCCCCTCAAAGTAAAAAAAAAAAGAAAAAGGCTGAAAAATGGGAGGGATATTTTAGGAGAGGCATTGGATGATGTATGGGTTTAGAGGCAGGGCAGGCAGGAGAGCTGATTGAAATGTTTAAACCATTTTTTTGCATTTTTTTAAGCAGGACTGGTATGTTCAAAGGAAGACATTCCAGCTACTAATGGAAAAAATATGGTTTAGGATATAGTATCTCAGAAATGCTGCTACGTGAAACCAAAGCATAATAAAGGCCTATAAATGGTTCTTTGCTTCCTCACTTGGAACCTAAGTTCCAAGGTCTTGCAACTTCAGGGTCTATATATATATATATATATATATATATATATATATATATATATATATATATACATACAGAACCTTTACATTATATCTCAATGGCATCTCTCTCAAGAAATGTTATTTTCAATAGACTATTCTTTTAAATTTATGTTGTTTTGTACAGATCAGAAAAAAAGGATGAAAAGGAACGATGCCAAGAGGTCTTAGCTTCACCCTCAGCTTAATAAATCCTCCCTCTGTATTGAAGAGACTGAAGATGGCCCTGCCAGACCTGCATCCCACAGCTGCGTGAGGATCTGAGGAGCTGGAAAAGGCACCAGCGCTGGGAGGCTTGAAAGGTGCGAGGTTTAGTATGCCACTCACACGCCGTTCTGAGCATCTTTGAAGCCGCGAGTCAGGCCTGCCGTCACACTGCCCACAGCACCGCTCGCTGCCTTGGCTCAAACCACACGCTCCCTGTATCAAAAGAGACACATGTTCTGCGCCTTCAAGCAGGCCTGTCACGTTTCACACAGCGAGATGGAAGTCTGATGTCTGGACATTCTGAACTGAGGACCCTAACCGACCCTAAACACTCTGCATTAATGACACCAGGATCTCAGCTGAGAATGCTGCAGGTCACCAACAGGCCAATTTAGGACAGATTTGAAACGTTAACTTGGGCCAACCCTGCCACTGAACAGCATGCTGCAGAGCCTGCAGCTGTAGAGGATAGGGCCTTGCCTACTCATTGTCTTATCTGCTTTTCTGCAGACCTCTGCATTGCTCAGAGCTTCTCTAAACCGTACTTAAGGCACCATTTGCCTTTCTGGTAATTATATCTGTTTGTGAACTGTGCCATGGCACCACCTTCATTTTTCTTCCTCAGTGCTCGTCGCAATGGCATCCCCCCGCTTCTCCTCCCACTGCAATGCTGCAGTCTGCCGACGACTCATTTCGCAAACATTATCCACGCTGCTCTGTAAATAACGCTCCGCGTCAAGCAAAATATCAACGCCAAAATTAACACCATTCATTTTTAATACATTTACATTGCTAATTAAAAAAGGCATCTGCAAGTATGGGCAGCCCCTGGCTTCCTGTGGAGAAAAAGACCGTCGTTAGGAACGACTAATGGGCCACAAATGCCCTGAAAGCACAAAGCACTGAAAGGAAGATCCCAGATCTTTGCTGAGATAAAAGCAAAGTTTGAGCCTTCACAGAAGAACGGACTGCCGGGAATTCTTTCATTGAACCTCGTACCTTTCAGTTATCGCCTGTCTGCTTCCTTTCTGCCCACCATTCAGAACGCTCATGTGGGGCTTCAGAGATTCTCCAGGGTGTGACTGGGCTAAGAAGGCCTACACTAGACTGTCAGATCTTCTAAAGTTACACTGGCACGAACCAGACAGTGTTTTTTATGAAATAGTCAGCGACGTGTCTTTAAATTGTGTCTTGAACTGGACACACGTTTTTTTCCCTCCATTGCAGCTGGAATCAGTTGCTCTTAAAGCAAGTTGGGGGGTGGCCGAGACAATCTGTTTGGGACAGCAGCCACAAAAAGTGAAAAGAGTTAGTCAATATGAACAATACAGTCCAATCAGTTTGAGAATCAGCACTATGAAAACCAATGCTGGATAAGCATCCATGGGAAAACATCTTCTCTTGATTGGACCTGTGGTAGGAAGTGGCTCATTAGCCTCGGAAAAATAGCCAAATAGCCTCTCTTCAATTTACATTTATGATTTGGACCACTTTCTTTGATATATACTGGTGATAGGCCAACAAAATAGTCAACAATAGTACAACAAAGACTGAATTGTAAAATTGCCACAGCATAATTTAAGGTGGAACAGAAAAAGAAATAGGAATGTACCTCATCTGAACATACTCTTTACAGTCTGTACAGACCATGCTAACTCTCGCATGACCTCACCCACAGCCATTTTTGTTTTGGCATGCATTTAGTTTCAGCTAGCAGCAGGTTGAGATGTGTAGTCATGTATGGTGCCTCCTAGTCATTTGGAGTATGATGGATGTTTTTTTTTTTTATGTACCATTAAAAATAATCACTTGTTAAGTGAGAGTTACCAGTCTTATTATTAGTATTAGTATCTGCTACAACTTTTAAAAAAGTTGCATCGCATACCCAAGGCCTTTGACTGACTAGCAAGCTGTGAGAGAATGGAATAACTGTATATGTGGTACCCTGTGATGGACTGAAACCTGCATAGAAGGTTTTCCTTCCTTGTACTCACTCAAGGATTCCACAAAAGACCTGGACAGCGAGCAGCAAGGCTTTCGACTAGGTTAGAACTGCAGGGAGGCTGTGATCATTATGATCAAGATATTACGATAGGCCTTAGCTCTCCTCTGTGATTTTTATCAGCAGCTGTCGAAATCCGCTTTCCTCCAAAGCCTGGGCCGGCCAGACTGTAGACTGTACCTACTAGTGCTTGCGCGTCAAAAGGAATCAGATTTAAGGAGCCAAGGGCCGACAGCAACACAGACATCAACGTGTCAGACGTATGCAAATCAAAAGGCAAGACAGAATCTCAGACCAAAGTTCCAGACGAGCTCTCGCCGTATGTTCGCTCTCCCTCCAACCCTCTTTTTTCTCACTCTCTCTCTCTCTGGCTCTAAAACATACATTAAACAAGGGCTCTCAGATTCTCTTCCATCTCCCAGGACCGGCCCAAACCTCTTGACAAGAATAACAGTGGAAAAAGCTTTTGGAAAAATAAAGAGAAAAGCCTCTCGCTGCAGCACGAAAAGGGTGTAAGCTGCAGAAGCGGGCACCGCACTGATCTGAAGCAAGGCTTTCCCTGTTCAAGGGGTTGCTGGCAGCTTGTCCCCTCAAGGCCGGACCCAGGCCTTCTCTGCCAGACAATTAAGCTGCTGCACGGTGCACGGACGGACGGAACGGGGAAGGGCAGCAGCAGCAGCAGTAGCAGCAGCAGCATCAGCACGAGAGCAGCGCACCGTTACGTAACCAAACAGCCTGTGGAGAAAGCTGGCCGGAGGGACCTGTTAAAAAGCACTGTTTATAGAAGGCGAGAAGACAAGGGATGGTGCAATCTCTGCAGCAGACAGGCAGAGAGAAAGAGACGGAGCCAGAAGAGGAAAAAAAAAAAAAGAGTCTGGGGAAAATAGACTCCTCCCACAGAACTGCACCACCAAGGGGGTTCAATTAAAGCACATGAAGGGAAGTAAGGGGTGGTGGGTCTTGCTATCACAAACACGGAAAAGGTTGGGTGCTCCTCTGCTGCTAAATTTGATCTTCACACATGTTATTGGCGCTAAAGGAGCTAAAGAGATCTGGAAAACCCGAGCCATGCAGTGAATGGGCGCGTGAATGCGAGTGTGTGTAGGTGTGTGTGTGTGGGTCTCTCCACGTGAATGACTTTGATATTGTGTTAGTCAGCCGCACCCCAGATACTTCAGTAAACTCCATTCTCAATATCACCTTTCACTGGCCATTTAAGGGAGGAACATTCTCTCTCCATTCAACCAACCCAGCCATGCAATTAAAGCAACACACAGACAAGGTCAACCGCTCCGGCAAAACACAGAGAAACACTACAAATTCTCAGCGGACATCGAGGGAGATTCTCAAAAGGGGAGCATGCAACTTCAAAGTTTTGTTTAAAAGAGAATGTTATCAGAGGTAGTATTGTCAGTGATGTGACAGACCTTTGATGTTCTTTCTTTGTATTATGTTCCTTTTATGATGTACCGTGCATTCCAGAAAACTCCCAAAACCCTTCACTTGTTCCTTTTTCTGCTATCTTCCTTTCTCTCTGTCTCCTTCACCCACACCCGCGCAGATACCTGGCAGAAAATGAATTTAACTCACTTCACTCTCATTGTTGCCAAGAATAATACAGAAGCAGCCTTTCCATATCAATAGGCCTCTCATTTGTGATATCATTTTCCTGCCAGTTTCTGCCCAGGGCCCTTCTGGAAAATCTCATACACCCCTGATTAAAACACTGTATATAGGATCTTACCCGCCAATATTTACTGGTGCAAATAGTGTTCTTTAACAAAGTTTTCATAACCTTTTAAGTATGTGTTTTTAAGAATTTCCAGATATGAAAGAACATAGTGTACATACAAAAAGAAAAGAGCATATTAAAATCCTCTCAGTATAAACTAGCTTAATGCACAGGACAACAGGGTAACAGGATGTGCAGTATATTATTATACAACACCTAGTGCTACAGCAGTGGGAGAAAATAACATTTCTCCAAAAACTCTTTTGTTTATTTGCCTATTTATACATACAAAATGAATAAGTTTATCGTCGCTGTCCAATGAAAAACAACATTTTTGGTTTACTACATTCACTGTTTTTGCAGCTGTAGCTGCACAGCTGCACCAAGAGATGTGCAGTGTGTGTACGAGAGAGAAAACTCTGTAGTGCATGTGGAAAAGCATGCATTCAGATTGGACCGTTCACATTCATGTCGCATGTCCATGGATTGGACACATATCCGATTTAAGACCACATATGAATGTGACTCAAATCGGATTTGAAAAAAATCTGATTTGGCACGTTTACACAACCATGGAAAAATCAGACCTGAGCCACATTGAACAAAAAATTCAGATTTGAGTCACATCAGCCTGGTAATGTGAACGTAGCCTAACAGAAGAAATGTCTTTGGATCCTTTTCGATAGGGTTATTAACAATGTTCATGTTATTAACATTTTCCAATACTGGAAATAAATTAGATTGTTTGTAACTGAGAAACTGAGAAAGTTATTTGGTGGAGGTCTGGATGGCAGTAGAAATGTGTCTGTTGTATGTAATGTATTTAGTTCACTAGGACAGTCCCTATAATATGTGAAATCTGTTCACAGTTCATATAATAAGATAATATAGCCTTTTATAATTCTACAAACACTCCCAGGATATTTTTTCGCTTTTTTTCCCCCAGGAGTTCCCATAACTGAAAAGCATAGTCTCTAAATACCACAGGTTTTCCATGCTTTCCAGGATACGTGGGAAGCGTGTTAAACAGCGCATCATTACTGCAGGTAAACGTGAGTGCACATCCTACCGATAGCCAGGGGTCTAAAGGGCAGTGCGTAGGGAAACACCCCTGCAGAACGAAGGTCTTATTTATCTAAATTGGCTGCAAGAAACAAGCGGATACAACTGGAGTAAAAGGATATATTTCTACACTGGGAGGAATACTTTAGCTTGACAGATATAGATGCAGCAAAAGAAATAACAAGGCATTCCCATAGCTGTGGAGATGTATTATTTATTGGCACCAAGGAAGACGTTGCCATAATAATCCATTGCTTGACAATAGCAAACAAACACACCATCTACAAGCTAATCCAATTACAGAGTCGAATAGCAGAGAAGTCGCAAAGTCATTTGTACCTACAAATTCAATTTCAGGCACTTTTCAGTGAATACAAAGCCTCGTTCCTATTTTATCACAACAATTATGAATACCCACGGTTCTGCACCTGCCAAGCACATGATTGTCACAGCAATTTCCCGGGTCTGATTTGAGGGGCCGGGCCACAGGGGCCACAGGGCTGAGCCGCTGACATTCTTCCAGTGCCATACATTGGGCTGAATCCCTGCACAGGAGGTGTGCTCCTCTGATTAGAGCTTATTGATGCCCTGCAGAGAGATCCGGTGAGAGTGAACCATCGAACCATCGACAGAGGCTCATAATCTCTCTTTCACTCTCTTCACCAACCTCTCCACCCCAGGTGTCCGTGTCGACTATCGAGCCTGTAAATTTTTAAGAGAGAGAGATTCATGCACCATGCCTCCTTCCATCCATTACAATTACAACCGCCACACTCCTGCTATTTTCAGCCCATCTGTCTCCATAGCTCTGACAATGCCAGGATGCTACATAAGTCATCATCAGGTGGGCATGAGAACCCGCCAAAAACAAAGGCGTAACAAGAGGCCTACTGCCTACTCTCTGGGTCATTGAGTCCACTGACATGTCCATGAATTGTAGTGAAGCCCCAGGCTTCTTTCTTGAGATTCTACAGTGAGTAGTAAAGTATAGCAACTACCGCAAGAAGTGAATATTTTGTGCTTTTTAATTATTCAGGAGAGCTGTAATAGACCAGAACATCGCCCGCATCTCTAAACAATGGCCTGCCTGGTCTCGCAGGCAAAGGCACCCACCACAATTCGTCACAATGACCCCAACAGGGACACTAAAGTATCTTCCAAATGTGGGCAAATCTGTTACCCAAACAGCTCATGTTCTGCAGAGTTCCACGCTCTTCGCCCGGAGGTCCAGGGGGCTCCTCAGAAGCCACCCGCTCCTCCACAGCCGTGTCGCAGCCAGCAGAAGCCAGCACATGCCCGCGACAGGATCAGAGCCGCTCCCCAGAGCCAAATCACAGTCTGAGGACTTAATCAGGTTAGAAAGCCGAGCTACGGGGAAGCAAGCAGGCAAACCAGCAGCATCATTACTGCACACAGTCGCCTTTATTGGCAGCTCTGAAAGCTGCCAAGAGGCTCTCTGTCGAGCGGCTAATAGAAGAGCGAGCATCTCTCTCTGAGGCAAGCATCTGAAATAATCCTTCCTCCTCTCCGCAATCCCTTCCCCTCTCCTGTTTATTCCAGAGTTCTTATCGCAGCGGGGATTCGTTACACTTTTCCGAGGTCTTAGATGTCGTTAACTCCACTTGACAACCCGTTATCACAAAGTGTCCATCAAGGAAAAAAAGGCATTAGATTAAAAAAAATAAATAAAAAAGTGGCGCATAAGCATGCATTAGTACAGTTTTACATTACAGTAAGAAGAACCCTTAATAAAAAAAAGAACATTTATTCCTGATGTATGACGATCTCTTATACTCATGAACTGGATGATGTTGCAGTGGCTTATTTACTTTTTTTTTTTAATAAGAGAGAAATTGTGTTTTTTAACAATTCCTCATTAATGAATAAACGCTTTCACCAATAACATTTGAAACTATCCTCAAATATTTTTTTGGTGGCAGGATATACCAGTACTCAAACTTATACACATATTTTACTGTCTACAGTAAGTAATGGAACAACAGTATTTATGCTGTATTTATCATGAAGTGTTACCTCAGTTGAAAGCTTGGAAATGGCCACACCTGGATCAAGTTGTGCGGTGTTATCTTGTGAGGGAGGCTGTGGCTGTGGCAAGGCATAAGCATGCTTTTGAAGAATCAACACCTCTGAAAAAAAAAATGAGACCACTTAAAATGATAAGTTTCTTTTATTTTATTAAATTGAAAACCTCTGGAATATAATCAAGAGAAAGATGGATGATCACAAGCCACCAAACCAAGCTGGACTGCTTAAATGTTTGCACCAGGAGTGGCGTGAAGTTATCCAAAAGCAATGTGTAAGACTGGTGGAGGAGAACATGTTAAGATGCATAAAAACTGTGATTAAAAAACAGGGTTACTCCACCAAATATTGATTTCTGCATCACATACGTGGACACATCATTAAAGATAATGATCATGACCAGCACAATCTGGTTAGAATTGTTCATGACATTTAGCATTATGGTGTATAATCCTGAAAAAAAAGATTGATACAATAAATATATGGTGGCCATAAGTGGCACATAAGACTAAGTTAATCACATCATTCAAACAAAGATAGATATCTTTGTTAATCTCTATTAATTCTTTATGTATGATGTATGAATCTCGTGTACTGGTAGATGGTGCAGCAGTTAATTGCTATGTGCTTGTTATGACAGTGAATAGTGAAAAGAAAAAAAAAACACATTGCCTCACCTCAGCGTTCAGCATGTGAACACCGCCCAAGGGATTCCAATGGATTGGATGTCAAATCCGCAAAACACACACAAACGCAAGAAGGCACCAATGTCAGGCCAATATTTGTTCGATTAGATCAAGTATGCTCAACCAATGAGGAAATCCCTGCAGTGTTGACAGGAGAAAAAAATCTAATCAGATTTTAATGGGGCTCTAGATACCCATGGGCTTTCTCTGAGGCCAAACTGGCCTTTCGCCATCCCGTAGCTGAACTTGCCCTTGGGCTTAAACAAATACAGATCACTCATTACGTACCTGTTTCTAACTGAAAAAGGAGAAAATCCCAAGAACGAGCCAAAAAAAATCAAAGAATAACACTGAAAAATGTCACTCTTCACTTACGTAAAGAGATTAAGATTTTAGGTCCTTTGAGTGCCTCTCCTAAAAGGTGCTTCTCCAGACCCATGCAAATGTAAGAAGAGCAAGAACATGCTTAAGAGTGAGGGGAAAAAAGATTATTTGCGTCTAAAAAATGTAATCATATGCATTGGTTTTTTTATGAAAAATATATATTTTATAAGGAGTGACAAACTATTTTTTTTATTAGTAAAAGGCCATTTTCAGAAAACAAATCATTAAATAATTATTTATTAAATAATTATTTATTGTTTTATGAGGATTATACACTGACATTCCAAATGTCACGGGACAGAAAGCAGTTTTCTATGTTCAATGTCTGCAAAACATTGTTAATGGAATGTATGATTCAGCTATCCCCTCCCCCTACCCCTCCAGCATAACAAGAACCTTGATACCCCTTACCTATTGGCCATCATGCACAAAACAGAGGGGTAGAGGTAAGTGGTAGGGCCAAGGGGTGAAATGGGATTGGGCCTTAAAGTGCTGCTGACCTGTGGTTAATTTTGTACACAGTAGCATTGTCTTAATATAATTACGACTGTTAAACAATCTCAAAATGGATAAGATCCAGTGTTTTTCAATAGGAAAACGTACACAGAATAAAACGTATATGGTTCTGAATATTTTTTTTTTATCCACAGAATGTGTTTGATGCGACTTTTTGAAAATCCTATTTATTCCACCCATTGAGAAATACATCTTAGATACAGAACACCAGATATGGGCTTAAACAACATGGCGACGACTACAAAATAATGACAGTGCTGCAGTGGCCTATTAAATCGGTCTGGTGCTTGAGAGACTGTAAGGTAAAACATTAGCTTAAGAGTAAGCTGTGTTCTAAATCATATTAAGCACTCTGTTGGAATGCATAGCTAGCTACTTTATGATCAGTACCTACAAAAGTAGTACTGCTTTTTTCATGACTTTTCCATGCCTCCAAGGCACATTTTTGTGACCATATGATTTTGACCATGTGACAGACAATAAAACCCAAGATCAACTAAAACTATAATCAGAATTGATTATAGTAGGCCTAATATGAATCTGATAAAAATATTTAATATTAAAATGCATCAGATTCTGAGAGCTTCATTTTTAGGGGCTATATTACTGAGTTAACTCTGAGCTGATGTATTTGTTAGCTCAAAATAGATTTTCTCCATGGATAAACTGAAACAAAGATTTGTGGACCAAATTTCCATGACTTTTCCAATATTTTTCTTTTTTTTTCCCCATTTTTTTTTTCAAAACTTATCCAGACCTGGAAATTGCTAATTTCAATTCCAGACTTTAAGTTTTTTCGTGAGCTTCCGAACCCTAAATCACTCAATACAATGAATACAATGACCATAAACCATTTTGATGAGAAATGACAAAATCTTATAAATGCAAAAGAAACAAACCCGTGAATATGGGTGGAGTGAAATTGATTAATAAAAAAGGGACACATGGGAAAGACATGAATTTTTTTTTTTTTTTTCAAAACTTTTATTCTTGAATTTCCGACTTATGTTCAGAAAACAAAACAAGAAAAAATATCTACATACATATCTTGAGTGCCTCCGTCTCTGGGAAGTCCAACCGACTTTAAGTGTGTGTTTGTGTGTGTGTTTATGCGTGTGTGTGAGTGAGAGAGTGAACAGGATGGTGTCTTAAAGTGTGTGTGTGTGTGTGTGTGTGTGTGTGTGTGTGTGTGTGTGTTTACACAGGCTTATCAGGGCTGCACAGGTCCATTCCAGGCATGCTCAGAGACAGAAGCCTAGTGACTGGGCTGCTGAACCAAAAATGCTAGCAAAGGGCAGCCAATTCCCTTCTGCCACCAGCCAACTTAAAGACAGACACAGAGCAGGGCATGTGTGCAGACTGACCTGTATGTCTGCCAAACACTCCCCTACCCACCCTCTCTTTCAGTTCCTCAAAAAAAAAAAGAAAAAAAAAAAAGCCTGCGCTGAAAGCTCTCACATCCACTGCCAAAATGTCAGCAGGTTCTAATAAACCATCAATTTCTCCTTCTTCTAATCTGTATACATGTCAGGAAAACTGTATATCCTATAACCACACTGCTGCTGCACATATTAGTCCAACATAAGCATCTGTGATTACTTCCAAATAAACAAACAAACAAAAAATATTACATGGCATACAAGCATCATCAGACTTTAAGAAAAGTAAAAGAAAAACAAATAAACAAAGCCAAAAGATACAGACACGGCACTGAAGAGTACACATATAAATGCTCCAGGTCACAGAAGGAAGTGCTGCTCTGAGTGCGGGACACCGTTTTATTGCTGGGAGTGATGGTATTTTACTGTGCCGCAGCTTTTCTGATGTTCATGATCAGCCTCTTGCTGTACTCCTTATGGTCCACAGGTTTGGCCTCCATCACCGTCACTTTAATGCGAGATTCATCCTAGAAAGACAGACAGAGGAGGAGAGGGGGAAAAAAATGCCAATTTAGCAATTAATGCAGAAGACTGAATGATTGCCTAGATATGCTAGTGCTGGTTCTGTTGTTCAGTCAACAGCGGGTCTAAACGATAACCCATTTCTAAATACAGTTAGGCTGCAGTGCAGGTATACATATCTTCTTATTTGTGGCATTTAATTAGCCCATGAAAATAGCTATCGTATTTTTTGCACTATAAGGTGCAATTAAAAGCCTTTCATTTTCCCAAAAATTGTCAGTGCGCCTTATAATCCGGTGCACCTTATGTATGAATTTAACCAGCCAGGTTGTAAGGAGCAGTAAAGCCTCTCCACTGAAGTACAGCGTTATACAGGAGTTTAAGTTTAGACTGAGGCATCGAGGCTGGAGCAGTATTAGCATTAGCCGATAACCGCACTAAGCACTAGCTCTTTTGCTGTTTAGAGGCGAGTATATCAGACTGTAGCCTGCTCATAAATCCGGCTAGCAACGCTGGAGAAGCATTAGCATTAGGCGCTAACTGCACTAAGCACTAGCCCTTTACCTGTTCAGAGGCTAGTAAATAGGACCGTAGCCTGTGTTTAACGTGTTAAAAAGTGCTAGCCGCTAATAATAGCCTTAGTGTAAATCTGAAAATATCTAAGCTTACTGTAAATAAACGGAAGCGCTTTACTCACCCAAATAAAGTTTACAAGAGAAAAATTTGTGTAGATTAACATCCAGCGCTCATTTTTTATTTTTTTAAGAATTACAGTTTTGTTTGCTTACTTTAGCTTTACAGGTCTTCTGAATTAGAAGGGAAACATAGGTGACACCCCTGTTCCTTACTAGTGTTGCATAATGCACCTTATAAACCAATGCGGAAATATGAAACGCTAGCACTGAAGCAGGTGATTAATAACATTTAAAAAGCCAAAGTGACATTGCAGTGTAAACTGTTTATAAACTTAAATATTGCAGCTCTACATAATGTAAGTAACTGGTGCCTAAAGAGATGCTCTGACTGAGTGGATAAGGCTTAATGTTCCTGACACAGTTAAAAAAAAAATCTTAACATCCCTATTCTTCTTAATGTTTAGATCCATTTATTTCAAAATGAAAAATAATCAATTAAATATAAAGCAAAGTCACTATATGGTTTTCCTAAGAGTGCCCAAATACTACACACTGTTCCAACTTAACCATTTACACAGTGCCTTTTTAAAGCATTCTCCTGCACACATGGTGCTCAGTCATACATCCAAATATAACAAGGCTACACTTCTGTTACAAATGAAAACTGGAATTTTCAACACTTATTTGCTTTGGGTTGAATTGGTGGAACTTACACTTGAAAGTCATGAAGGGTGAGGTTTACATTTATTTTTTTCAACTCTAAGTGAAAATCACAGCCCCACCCCCACATTTACACCCACATCTCAAGCAGCGGCTGCTAATACTGGAGAATGTCCTTTTCAAAAATCCATTTAAAACCTATCTAGGGTAGACATGTTTAAATAGACAGCCCATAAGTGTTTTGATGTACTATTTTCACAGAGCTGATTTCAGCACCTTCAAATATGCTGAGAAAGGTCTGTGGGCCTATTTCATTATTATTATGTCATTGAACAATCTTTCTCCTGGTGCGCTCTGGCTGAGTATGTGGATATTGACAAGCCACTAAAACATGAGTGCACATTTCCCTGAAGGACAATAAAAATCTTTAGATATAGCCCCTATGTAATCTTGTAACGTGGCTAAACTGACCAGATAAATGAATAAAACAAACAAAAAAGAGGCATTATGCCAATCCTACTGTAAGATAAAAAAAAAAAAACAGAAATACAAATCAGTAATTCAAAGAAAAAAAAATAAGTCACACAAATATAGCAGTAAAAAAAAAATAATAATAAAAAAATAAATAAAAAAAACTTTCTGCTGAGCCAAATTGTAGTTTTTTTTTTTTTTTTTTTAAATCGCTGCTACTTTGCACATGTTTTAAGTTTTGACAGGAGAAAAAAAAAATCTTTTCAATCAGATCAACAATTTATTTCCTTAATTGTTAATGAGGAAATGTATAAAACAACTTCCAGCTACACTGACCTACGATTTTGGAAATTGAGTCATATATAATCCAAAATTTTTCCGTCATTTCAATAACAAAAAAAATGTGTTTAGTTGCTTCTTGCAGCCCTATTTTGGAGTTACAAGGTTTTTGCATGACAGTGACCATATTTCATTTGTGCTGAAGCAGATATTAGAATGAGAGATTGTTCCCAGTTCAAAACTGCCCCATAAAATCAAACTAATGACTAAGAAATTTAAACCCCTTTGCTCTAGTCACATAACAAAAAGTAAATTAGCCTATTTTAAGGGGAAAACATTACTTACACTCTAACAATGACGCACTTCCCAGAAAAAGGCATTATTATTTTCTCAGAATCAAATTTCAAAACTGATGGCTTCTTTTACTTTTGCAGTTTCTTTCAGCTCTTAGACTTGAATGAAGTGACAAATAGGCTACAGAGAGCCGCAGAGAGCACAGCATTTCAAAAGAACATATTGTAAAATAATGAGCAACTTCACAACTTCAGTTCTCTGGTTAAAAGACCCAATTAAGGCAGTACTCACATTGTAGGTCTCCAGCTTCACTCGATTGCGGAAGACAAAAGTGTTGAAGTTGGCGTGCTGGAAGACCTCATCAAAGGCAGCCTCATTCTGAGAAACAGTATAAAAGAAGAAATTAAATTTCATTGTAAAACAAAGTGAGTCTGAAACTTAACTAGGTCTCAAACTAAACGAATACAATCAGTCAGCCAATCATAATAAACGAGGCCCTTTAAATCCTTCTGGGTTGTGTTACCTCACTCAGGGACACAAGTGAACAGGGGAAAGGGGAATACAAAAAAAAACCCAAAAAAACACAACACCCAAAATGTTCTGTTCTGTAAGGTCTTCTATTGCAATGGCCAGTCCCTGAGGCAACACTTTCATGTACCAAAGAATGAGAGTCACATCTTACACTTCACTACAAGAAAAAGAGAAAAAAAAAAAAAAAAAAAAAAAAAAAAAAAAAACAGTTTGAGAGTTTAAAAGGAAAGACTTACCGATTCCTTGAGTTGGCCAATATAATCTGCTTTCTGGCCCAGGAGGGTCTCAGCACTATCTTGGAAGCACGTCACCCACTGGTTGTCACCGAAATCTGCAATATTCGCCTGGGAAGTGAGAGAGAGAGAGAGAGAAAGCATGATAAGCGAATTGGGATGGACAGCAACAAAAACATTAATTTTCTGATTCTACGGTCTGATGAAGCATTTCATTGCAGTGACTCCGAATATAGGTATTGTTGAAAAAGCAGATTTGGCAGAGAGAATCATGCAAAGAGAAGCATGCCAAGAAGCTATTGCATTGTGCTTGGTGCAAACATATGCCTTTACTGTATTGTTATAAAGAACCTCGATGTGCTGTCTGGCAAGGAACACATGGAATAATATATGTACATGTCTGGAAGGCTGGAAAATAGGATGAGGAGCTGGTCCGGCTGAGTAAATTAATTTTAATACTTTAAATGTTCCTATTTTTATAATCATTCCACAGACTAGCAGCAGGGGATAGGGAGAGAGAGGAAAAAAAAAAAAAAAAAAAAGTTTTGTTCATTTCTGCACATTTCTGCTAAATAAGCAGCAGCATGGAAGGAAGAGAGAGCAATTAACTAAAAACAACTTAAAATAAATCGAAAAATTGCAAAAAGCTACATTTAAATGGTTCCAAAGTAGCCATTAAATATTTAGAGCACATGGCAGGCTTGCACAGAGAATACCAATCTACTCCACAAATGACTATTTTAGGGGGAAACTGGGGTAACTGAGGCAATACCAGAATAGCAGAACAGAAGGACTGAGTTGTGAGGAAAGGCTAAGAGGAAGAAGCAGAGGAAAAAGAAAAGGAATGGAGGGATGAAAGTACACAGAGCATGACTCCACGCTAAGGAAGCTTTAGGAGGAGGAGAGACGAGGGCGAGTGAAATACATTGTTTAAGAAGGGGCAGGGAGAGAGTGAAGGACTCACAGACAGCATGAGACGGTATTTGAAGTCAGGGAACTCTTTGTCGCATTTCTCGCAGCGGAACATGCCGTTCTGCTGGTCCACCACCTTCTTGTTGCAGTCTTTGCTAGGACAGGCCTGGTACAGGCAGTTCTCCTTCCTCATGTACACAATAGTGCCGATGCAAGTGAAGTAATCAGCCTGAGTGGAGGAGACGGGCGGGAGAGAGAACATATATTAAAAGGAAAGAAAATATAACAGTCACATTCAAAGCCTAAAAATGGAGCAGATGAATGAAAAGCAAGACCTTCTATTAAGTAGGAGGTGAACGGTCTACAAGAGTCAGTAGGAATTAAGGAACACAGGGCTTGAATGTTGAAACCTAACTTTGGTTTCTTTTTATTAAGTTACCATATTTTTTGCACTATAAGGCAAACTTAAAATTCTTTCATTTTCCCAAAACTCGTGAGTGTGCTTTATAATCTGGTGCACCTTATGTATAAATTCAAAGTCAAGTCCAGCGTTAAAGGAGTTTCAGTTTTGTTCTCCAGCACCAGGGCTGGAGCAGTACTAGCATAATTCGCTAACCGCGCTAGCTCTTTCTCCGTTAACAGTGTTAAAATACGCTATGTGAGACAAACTGCTAGCTAATATTGTGCTGGCTTACAGCTAGTACAGCGGGTAGTGCTTGCAGTTAGTCGCTAGTGCTAATGCTGCTGCACCCAGCCTTAGTGGAAGTCTGGAAATCTAAGCTTACTGTAAATAAACAGAAGCGCCCAAATTTACTCACCCAAATAAATACATTTCAGGAGAGAAATCTGTGTAGATTAACATTCAGTCCTTTGTTGAGATGATTATTATTATTTTTTTTTTTTTTTAAGAATTACAGTTTTGTTTACTTAGCTTAGCTTTGCTTAACTTAGTTACACCTAGTGGTGGAATGAGGTACTACAGGCCTGTTGACCTTGCAAAATATGGAACATATGATTTGAACATGCAGCAGATACAGATACATAGCAATCAATCAATACTCGCATCTCTACCAACAAAAATGTCCAACAATGCAGATGCCATGATTTGAAGTTCCGGAGAAAAGTGAGTGATAAAGAATAAAGAAAGACCTCTGAATATATGTGAGCCAAAACATGAAGTGGTGACAATTACTCAAACAGTAAATAAAAAGCTCAGTTATTAAAAACCTCCAAAATATTTAAATATATATAAGTAAACTTGAGGCAACCTGTTAATTCAGTTTAAGCTGAATATTTATGAAAGAGCAGAGCATCCATAAACATAAGCATGTCAAGAAAAAGCCTAATGCTGAATTACTGTTTCCTCTTTTGTTTCCCCAACTAGAAGTGGCTGCAGAATAAATGAAAACAGCCACAGGGTTGGAGGTGGAGGGGTGCTGGAGAGAGAGAGAGCGAGGGAAAGAACAACTACACCCAGGAGGCACAAAAGGCCATGGAGGAAGTGAGTTCGCTAAGGACAGCATGCCGTTTTACACTGCACTCATAACAGCAAGCTCACTCAGCAAGCTTCACAAGAGGAGAGCCTGTTCTATCTATAGTGAGAGAAGTGGGTGCCTGGGCTGGAGAACAACTCTGCAGTGACCATAGCTGTTCGGGGGAGAGAGAGTTCAGCTGAATTTGGATTTCTGTAAAAAGGAATACAAGGTAGACTTCATTTCAGACTGCATTTCACTCCTCAACCTGTTTACAAAGCTCTGCTTCATAATCAGGAAGTCTTGACTCGTATTTATGGTGTAAAATTGATTTTCGAATGAAAAGCCAGGGATGAAAAGGTATAATTCACCTTTAAGGAGCAGTGTATTCTGCATGCGCACACATACAAAAAAAAATACAAATAAATAAATAAATCACTGCTGTACAGCCCACAATGTGCACAAAGGCCTTTAGGCAAAATCTTAAGAAAATGAGCAAAGAAAACAAAAACAAAAGCGACTATAATTGATTTCTCTCATAGCAGGTTTACTGCTGACCATTCTCTTGCCACGCTTTGGGAATTTGACCCCAATTAACTTCTCAAAGGGCCAGAATTGATATTCTGTGTCACTTCAAATAAATGTAAAGCCTCCAGGGAGTAGCGAGTGACAGTGGCAGGAGGTAAGAGGCGAAAAAAGCTTGATACTCAATAAACAGAACCTCTCTGTAAATTACAGTCATTTCATGTGGGGGGAAAATATCTCCCTGAACATTTCAGCCTCTCCAAAAAGCAGTAATTAATCAAGCGAATGCCTCTATAATTATCTTATCATTCACTTTACGGCAAAATGAGGCCAGGCGATGAAAAAGCAAGAAAAAAAATATTACAATCACCGTTAGCTATAATGGGCACCCTTTCAGGCAACTACTGCTCCATTCTCATAAGAAGATACTCTTATCTCAACTACTAATGGTTAAGAAAAAGATTACAATTAAAAGGGCATAAAACGAAAGGGCATAACCAGTGCTAGCGTCAGTGTCAGAAGGCCGACACTGCATTGTTGAAGAGGGAGACTAGAACACGGACATTGTGACAAGCACAATTAATTACAGCAGACCAGCTGAGTGTTTTCATTGGCCTGACCTTTTGTGCCAAATGAGCAAAGGAGAGCACAGGGGCAGGCTGAAATTTGTGTTTGAGAGAGATATAGTGTTAGTCTGGGAATAAGAGAGCAAAAGAGGGGAAAAAAAGAAAAGAAAGGGGAGGGGGGCTGCTTAGGGTCCTTCAATGGCTTCAAAGCCAATGCCAAGATCAGACTGGGCCTGCTCTCCGTCTCAACATGAGCTAAACCAGAGCTAAAGAAAGGTCCACAGCCTGATTCTCCATCTCTCTCAACTTGAGCTAAATGAGTGTCATGTCTGATCTCCATCTCTCTTAACATGAGCTGAGGGGGGTCCATACTGATCTCCACTTCTCTCAACGTGGGCTGAGCTGAAGGAGGGTCCAGCCTGATCTTCACCTTCCTCAACATGAGCTAAGATAAAGGAGGGTCCAGCCTGACCTCAATCTCTCTCAACATGAGCTCAGCTGAAAGAGGATCCAGCCTGATTCTCCATCTCTCTCATGTGGGCTGAGCTGAAGGAGGGTCCAGCCTGATCTCCATCTATCTCAACGTGAGCTGAGCTGAAGGAGGGTTCAGCCTGATTCTCCATCTCTCTTAACATGAGCTGAGGAGGGTCCATACTGATCTCCACCTATCTCAACCTGAGCTGAGGGAGGTTTCTACCTGATCCTCAACTCAACCTAAGCTAAAAAGAGGGATCCTTTGTGATCTCACCCTGAGCTAAAAAGGGGTCCTGCCTCATATTTATCTGTACCCCGCTATCTATTTTAACCTGTGCTGAAAGGCAGTACAGATTGATCTTCATCCCAGCCAGAGCTGAAGGAGTTAATGTGAGTGTGTACTGCAATGCCAGGAGTGAAGTGAAACATGCTTGTGATACAAAACAGCCAGTCAAACGCTCCCAACCCTGCAGAAAACAAAGCCACACAGGAGCAAAGAAACAGACTTGAGGCTTTTCCCCTGTGCCTATTCAGCTTTGTGCTGCACAAATGCTAGCGAAATGGTTTGCCCGAAGTGCTTTTGTTCTCTATAAATGCACCATTGCACACACTGAGGGACACCTAAACAGCCTGCAAGTTATTCACAGCAGAGTGAGGAATGTGCAGAAAGAAAGAGTGAGATCTGTTTTTAAAGTAGAAAATTGCATCGTTTGAAGTAAGTGATGGTCAAATGGACCTGTTGGCTTCCAAATTGGGGCTGAGAACAAAAACATAAAGTATATATATTAAAAAGCACAGCTTGTAAGGGGACTTTGTCATTCTAAATTTAAAATATCCCCTTAAACCCTACAATAATAGTACAATAATAGATTTTTGTGTTTTTATTCCTTCTTCATTAATTTACATCTCACATATATGAAAGCAGTGCTATATTTTTCACTCACCTCCACTCAACATGAACTTGGGAAGGTTTATTTTGTTTCTTCTGTACTTCTTCTGCATGTCTAACTGCAGATAGTGATCTTAATTATCTGATCACCTGATTCACTATTCTCTCATCTCAGTACATATTTCCTTTTGCCTGCATATTCAGATGTCTCCTTCCTACATAAAACATTAAACTCATTCAATTAATAGTACAAGCAGCGATAAATCAGAAAACATGTTCATGTTCAAATCAATAAAGAAACAACTGAAGTTAACTGTTATGAATGCGAATGAGACCATGAGTGCATGAGGACCACCTACTGAGAGCTCTGTTTCTAGTGCAAAAAAATGTTTTTTTTTTTTTAAATAAACTTCCTATGCAGTTTTAAAGTTCTTATTGCCTCGTTTTCAATGTCAGGGCTCTGCGTATTTGACCAATGAGGTGTGGAGCTACTTTAAGCCTGGATATCAGTGTAAAAAGCGATTTATCTGCACAGGTAAAATATGCCCTATTAAAACCCATTCTAGCCCGTTTGGACAAACTGCACAGAATTGCTGGATCTTGGAAAGCAGCGGGAGAACAGGGCTATTCAAAAAAAAAGTTAGTACTCTTTATCATGTTTTACTACACCCAAAGACAATTTCACACCAGAGTTCTCCTTTAAATAGCAGGGACATGAGAGAGTCCACAAGCTAAATCGCTGTATCACTACAGAACTATCATTAGCCTAGCCTGCATATCCCTTTTAAAGCTATTGCTAGTTATCTGGTGTCAATCCCTGATAAGCAATATAAACAAATGTACTAGGGAACAGCACTTATCGAACATCAACATCATTACACGTTTCATTCAGTTCCATAGCCGAAGATGTAGAATAAATTAAAAATAAAAAAGGTTCCAAAATTTCTCTGGCATCAATTTTTGTTTAAAAAGATTTTTTTATGGAATGGATTCATTGATTACTAAGCATATAGGAAGTTTGTATTGTGCCAGCTGTAACATTTGGTGTAGGAGGGATAATGTTACAGGGTTGTACAGATGTGAAACTCCTTTAGTTACATTTCTTATTGTTTTTAAAATATCAATACAAAAAAAAACTAACTTTTAAAATATTTATATCCAAGCAAGTGTTTTTTTTTTACACGCTCGTTTTACACACACAGGCTCCCACTCATAACAGCCTGCACAAGCTGGGGATGCCTCACCTACACTTGCTCATACTGCAGTGTGTATTCCTAAAATGGCAACTGCAGCAGGTTCTCAGTCTTGGATGAAAAAAAAGGAGTGCTGTCTGGGCATAATTCAGCTTTGAGGCAAATGAGGATGACAAGCCAAAAGACCTGAGCACATGCAAACCGTGCATCAGGACCGTAAAACCTAAAACCTAATGGTCCAACACATTCAATCTGGCAAACAGACTGACCTGTACAGTGCGTTTCATAGCGCTGGTGAGGGGTCCCTTTTCCACATCAGTGAAAATTCCAACGAGGTGTCTCTGTAAAGTTCTTCTGCACTATTTTTCCCTTTAGAATTTTGCACTGTCCTTTTACATAAGATATGCATGTGAGGCTACATACTTATTTGAAAATAAGTTAAAGGATTCAGTTAATGACAACTGCTACCAGTGTTTCTGAAAGAGAAACTTTAGGCCAAAAGCAATACGGCTTTGTTATCAATACTCTATTACCTTTGATACTTTTCTCCCCTTATATAAATATAAACCTAATTTTAGTTTAGTAATAGAAATGATCAAAAAGCTCATGAGAAATTTAGTCAGTGCAGTGGCAAGTGTTACAAACAATGGCATATGCTGTATAAATGAATGAGGGTATTCATAAGTTGAGGTGAGAAGATCGGAGCTGGGAATGATGCTATCAAATCTGATAACTTATCTTAAAACCTATGTTTGCCACAACTGGTTTGACAAATATTGACTCGTGTTCAATAGAGAATCCAAACAAAATTATAAAAAGTTATAATGTTAAGGTTAGCGATTCCAGTGGATGACACAATGCATTACATAGTACCCTAGCTACCCACCCACCTCTACCCACACACCTAATGCCAGGTGTGGCCTAAAATGATTGTGTTGTACAGTAGTGGAGCTATGTTCTCTGGAATAATGGTGCTTCATCCAATACTTTCAAATGATTTGGGAAATTGGAGACAAGGTGAGGTGGTGATTATTTAACATCATTCAACATCCTGACCTTACTCACTTTCAATACAATCAAATCCCCACAGCTATGCTTCAAAATCTAGAAAAAAAAACCTTCCCTGGACAGTAGAGAATCTCATTAAAATAGTTTATCCTACTGTTGGAATATCCGATAACAGCTTACTCAACTATCCAGATGAAAAGTAGGTCTTCAATGTGAAAGAGATGAAAACTAAAATAAATAAAAGCATATTCAAATCTTAAATTGATGTGAGGTTGCTTTTGTTACCTGTCTGCCAGATAAAATCTGTAAAAAGGCATAACAGAAACTTCACAAGCCCAAAGAACAATCGAACCGCAAATCATCCTGACAGCTATTTTAAATTGGAAGAAATAAGCAAAACTGAAAACAATTCAATAACAAACAAAAAAGGTAAGGACCCGCCGCTGTCGAACTGTCTATACAGCACTCTTATTGCCATGACTACAAATCCAGTAGACAAGAGCAGATTTATTATGCAGCTTATCTGAAGCATAATCTCTTAATTATCAAGCTCAATAAATTGAGTCCAACTAATCTGTCCTCTCCATCTCTGCGAGAAATGAGTGATGTGAGTAATTCTTAAGCGTATACATTCGGAGGGCCAGGTTGGAAGGGCATTAGTGTCTGTGATTAATGAGCAGGAATAGATCAGACTGCAGCTCAGTGCCAACCTTATTCAAAACAAGTGTTTCTAAAATTCCTGGCATAGTAAAGTACCACAGAGCCAGCTCCCTAGAGAATAAGCAGCACCCTTAAATATGAGCATAAATAGCCCAAAAATATTTAAGCAGCTATTAATTTTACTTATTACTTATTACACATTTTACTGCTGGTGCTTCAGAATATCCTGAAAGGACATTAAATTGCAATTACAAATCTTTTCATTTCAAACAACAATTACAGGAAGCGGAGACATGTGATTATGCCCAACCCAGTCACCCTCTTTCTTGGAATCCTAAAAGAGGAATAGAAATAAGAATGACAAGGGAGGAGAGACAGAAAGACAGATTATACGAGCAAACATTAAGTTAAGAGGTATGTAGGCCTGTCTGCCACTGCAGGGGGAGGGGAAAGATAATTTTAACTTCCTAGAGGAAACACTGACATTTTAGGAAGTACTTAGTGGGCATCAATAATTCCCTGTTTTACCAGAGTGTGAGTGGGCATACTAACCAAACACCCAAATAAAATAAGTGACAGCTACGCACAGGGGTCATCAGCCCTCAAAAACATTTTAAAAACCACCATCAAA
The DNA here is from genome assembly GCF_023375975.1 of Astyanax mexicanus. Lineage (NCBI taxonomy): Eukaryota > Metazoa > Chordata > Actinopteri > Characiformes > Acestrorhamphidae > Astyanax > Astyanax mexicanus. The sequence goes on along the minus strand of NC_064425.1, from coordinate 14,394,048 downwards.
ACAGACAGCGAAAGCATGTTGAAGCAACAGCTTCTGCTGTTGGCACAGCACAGATGTAGGCACCTGAAACTGATTAGAACTGGACTGCATGGTCAGATGAGAAAAACTAAAGTTTGTGGGCAAGAAAAAAAAATACAATCAAACACACTCCCTACAGGGAAGAACTCATTGCTCACTGTGAAGAACATTTTTCTTCCAAAGGTCCAGGGACTTTGTTAAGGTTACACAACAGAACAGATTTTATCAGACCATATCAGATTTCTATGTGAAATCCAAAGTAGGTCATTGATCATTGTCTTTTGGTGTACCAGACACAACAGAAGGTATAGTGCAAGGCATCAAGCTGTCGTAGCAGTAATTATTGCAGTATTCTAAGGTTGGATTTCTTACTTTCACCAAAGCCAGTTCAGAATTTTAAATGTTGTCACCACATATAAATAAGTAAATGAAGTATTATACAGTTTATTAGTAGGGATGGGGCCGATCCGATCCAGTATCGGTATCGGGTTCCGATATCAACCTAATTCACGTATCGGAAATTTCCGATCCACCCTGTTAAGATTCCGTTCCACACATTCTGCTGAAAAGATTCCCCGCGCATGGTTCCTGGTATGCTGCTTTGCTACTGCAAGATCTGGAATGGATTTCCTAAACGGGTCATCTCAATGATCAGAGTAATGCACAAACACGCCTCCGTTCAAGAATTCCATGCCATAGTTTGCAACAAGCTAGCAGGCGTACGTTTAGCATACCACTCTGTGCCTATGCTGCCCACCACAACTTACCAGCAACACTGTCAGCCAACGACTGGGCTTTGCTTGAAAAAACAGCGGCTGTACTGGAGCCCTTCGAGGAATTAACCAGGAAAATCAGCTCTGCGACCTCCACTGCAGCCGAAGTAATTCCAGCCGTCACAGTTTTACAACGCCTGCTCGCTGAGAACACAAGTACCGGCATCAAAACAATGAAAACTACGCTCCTCCAAGCTGTGAACCGGCGTTTCAGCGACATCGAAAGTGAGCCACTCTATGCTGTTGCCACTTTAGTGGACGCTCGATACAAGGACAGGTGAGGCATTTTTTTTTGCAATTTAATCAAAATTAAATCCTCCTGAATCAATTGTTAACCGATTCCTAACATTTTAAAGCTTAGAATCTCTGCTTTTCAGTTATTTAGCCTATTTAGCAGTATCTCCTTTCAGAAAATAAACATTTAGGGCGAAATATGCCTAGTTTCATAAAGATATTATTAATAATTTTCATATTTGCGTTTATCGTACGTCCATATTGGATCAAATGCGGTTATACACCATTCGAACCTTCTGGCTGCTCCGTTTTACTGTATGATGTACGGTTACTGAATTATAGCTAAAAGAGCGCGTCGGAGCGCATGTTTACAGTCCTGGGGTTACCTCAGGTCACACCACACACACCCCCACCACCGCGTCCCCCAAAATCTTACCTTCAAAACGCGTCCAAACTTAAGAGAATCCATCAATCCAGTCTCCTATAATCCCCATTTATATCCACTCAGTGCTTGAAATCACTTCAGGCAGATAGAAATTAATATGAACTTTAACTCCTTATTAAAAGCGTTTTATTCGACGCTCTGCAGAGTGTCCGGTGTCTGCTTACAGAGCACACTCTACTGCACGTGATGGTATGCAAATGAGGTCTGTCAGACAATCAGGGGTCGAGTTCAGCCAGATGAAAGGGGGGGGTGGGGCTGCTTGAACACAGATACTCTCTCTCAGAGACTTCCCACTCTGCAGAAAGCGCTCTGTTAAAGAGACACTGCGGTTTTCTGTATGTATAGGAGTAGACCACACAAAAACAGCCTTATTATTGAAGGCCAACTTGAAATCCTGCTTGAGTGTAGTTTATTAACAGTAATGGTGATGATAATGTATGTCCTCATAAATGTAAGGGCTATTTTTTGAGGTTTAGTACAACTTCTACTTAAGTGCTTCCAGTTTCAATATACTATGGTCTATCATCAAATGGCTGGTATAATTTCAAAGAACAAGAGTGTCACCAGAGGTATCGGAATAGTATCGGTATCGGCAGATATCCAAATTTAGTTCGGAATCGGATCGGAAGTGAAAATATGTGTATCGGTGCATCCCTATTTATTAGTATTTCTATGTATTTGTGGCTCATCAGTCAGACACAGTACTGTCCAACCTCTGCATGTGGACTAGTGCTGGGTGATTTTCATGATTACGACTGCAGTCATCGCTCTCCGGTGAGGATCAGTGATAAACTATGGAAAACAATAATAATCTTCCCTTGAAACTGTGAAAGTTTATTTTGTGACTCGTTTAGTGTGTTATTTCTGTGTCTATTTTTTTTTTTCAGATAAACCTAGTTTTGAACCGTTTGTGTGTTATCTGCAGTCTCAAATTTTGTAGGGAAAAAAAAAAAAAGAAAAAAAAATGATGTAATTGAAAATTAGATTTTTGATGTGGGGGGAAAAAAAAATGCAAAATACTATATGTAAACAAAGGTAACCTGGGACAAAATAAGAACATACTTAAGCTCTATTTACCATAAAACTATGGCAAATATCTGTCAATTTGGTTGTATTAAACTCTAAAGCACATTTTCTGCCTTCCAATGTAAACAGAACACAGCAGAATGCTTATGCATGCTCAATTTCCACTTGGTTGTTTAAAGAAAACCCCAATACAAGACAAAACAAGACACTTACCTTGTCTCCATGGCCCAGGTGCTCATTTTTAACATCAGCCAGGGTCTTCCAGTTGGTAGGCCCACCGCCTCCACCTCCCCTCATCTCGGTCATGGACTGGCCATCAAGGGCATGGCCTTCTTTATCATACCTGCCAACATGTAAACACATTCCAGTAAGAATTCAGAATATATATATATATATATATATATATATATATATATATATATATATATATATATATAAGCTTATTGATTTACTCTACTAAAGGCCTGATATCTTAACTGTGCAACCAGGGAGACAGCATATGAAGAAAAGGCAGAAAAAATAAATAAAGAAAGAAAGAAAAGAGTGATGCGGCTCTCGCAGGATACGATGGCTAAAAACAGCAGCGATGCTACTTGTGAAACGAATCAACAGCACAGGGACAGTTGAGTGAGATGGGGTCAGGGTTGTGATGGTGAAATCAGAAACCCATTTTCACTGAGCGCTTGGGGGTGCTCCAGAGTGGCTATGAGGAAGGCAGGAGGGAGGGAAATTGAGAGAGGGAGAAACAAAACCCATTCAGCTTGAAACGCAGTGTGCGAAGGATCGATACAGCATTCAAATCTATAGGCTGGAGGGCTGCAGTCCTGCGGGTGAGATGAGGTGGTAAATACAGGGGTTCGAGGCTTGTTCTGGGAGGCATGACTAATTGAAAAGATCCCCATTAATAAGGAACCGTGTAGCCCTGGCATTCAGGGTCCTGCCAATTTTAGCTCCCACTGAAAAATGGGTTTAATTCTCAAGCTTGGCAGATGGTCCCTTAGCTCTACTCTTTCTTGTGTTTTGCTCCACTTTGTTCATTTGTGTATGAGTAATGGACTAAATATAGTGTACATAATTAAGTGAAAATTAATCGGAAGTTGGCTGATTAAAAGAGTACCACACACAGCGCAACCTTTACTAATATAAAGGAAATGAATGGCCAAGAGCTGGTTTGAAACAGACGCCTCCTGGGTCACAATTACAGACGAGGTTAAAGAAAAGGGCGTAAAAACCATCGAGAGCAGATGTATCAGTTATAGCCATTAGACACCTGCACAACCTACAAAAACCCAAACAATATCCCTGAATCAAACTGCAGGACCCAAAGCACACAGAAGAAATAGCTGACTGAGCTGTATGTACAGAAGAATAAGCAGGGCCCTAGCACAAAGCAGGAGGACGATAGGAGAACAGCATAGGGACAAATTGGAGCTGGCGTTCGCTTTCGAAGGGGTGAACTGACAGGCAGGCAAGGACTCAGTGCAGCATGTCTGAAGTGAGCAGAACAGAATGGATGAGACAACAAGCGGGAAGCAGAGATTGGGCATGGAACAGACCGTCACATGTCAAAGGGAAACGTACAACAAAAGACAGGAATACTGTTACGACAGGACACATGACAGAACCAACTGTAGGAAGGGCAGAGAAAAAAAAATAAAGGAACACAGCACAGCCACGATAAGAAGAATACCATTTTAAAAGTAGGACACATGACACACCCACCATAAGCTCTATATCCTTTGTGGGATTCACTGGAATCACAAGTGTTAAGAGGCAGCAGAATAAGCTTTTTGTAAAAAGATGTGGTTGCACTCCGCCCTCAAAAGCAACCGCCATCCAAAAAATGTGTAGAACTGATATGCACCAAGGGGACATGACACTAGAGCAGAGCAGGCAAATGCATAAAGATTTAGAGAATGTGTTGGTACACAATTTAAGTCCAATCCACCATGATTTCATGAATCAAATTAAAAATTAAAAGCCAGAATATCAGTGAAATTCTTGTTAGTTTTCAGGCTTGAGAGATACAGATTAAATAGTAAAACTATCTACAAGTCTGAGGGGGAAAAAATAAGAGACCGCTTAAAAAGTATGAGTTTCTTTGATTTTACCAATTTGAAAACATCTGGAATACAATATAGAGGAAAATGGATGATCACAAGCCATCAAATCTCACCAAGCTAAACTACTTGAATTTATGCACCAGGAGTGGCATAGTTTTCTCTAAAAGCAGTGTGTAAGAAAACTGTAATTAAAAACCAGGGTTATTTCACCAAATATTGATTTCTGAACTTTATGAATATGAACATGTTTTCTTTGCATTATTTGAGGTCTGAAAGCTCTGCATCTTTTAGTTTTTGTTGTTGTTATTTCAGCCAGAGCTGTACATGCAGCAGCACAAGAGAGATGGTTTGGTAAAAACACATGCATCATCACAGCCCTAAAACTTAACACCAAACAACTTAAAGTTGTGATAACACCTAAGTGGTTCTCAGTTAGGACATATTGTGGGAAATTTGCTGTAAAATGCTGAAGAATAAAGAGCACAAAGACTGAACATAATTAACCTTTCGTTATATCGCTAAATGTAAGATGCTCCATCTAAAATTTTGTCTTTTGACTTTGTTCTATGAATAAAGGTTTGAATAAGTGTTTTGCAATTAGTTAAAAAAAAAAAAAAAAAACACAGATTATCCTCCTCTGCTAGACGCGCTAGTCTCCCAAAATCCTTGCTGCAGAACAATACCAATAACTTGCAAGCATCATGATTAATGTTTGCTGTGCATGGAGACGACAAAGGTAATTAATTCCTAACAAGTTGATTTTGTACTCTTAGGTACACACACAAGATGAAAGGGCTATGTAGTTATGAGCATGTGAAGAGTCAGCATAGTCAGCTAGTGAAAAAGTGTTTATTTTGTGTAGGGAAGCAAAGGGAGGGGAGGAATAGAGGGGAAAAAACCCTTCAAGCCATCAGTTTAACATGTCATGCTGACAAATACATGCTAGCTACTTACTGCTAGCAAGGAACAATGTAAAAATTGCTTGCTATGCAAATTAGCAATCACCTCAAATAAAGGTTTATATTTTTGATTGGCAATTTCTTAATGTTAAAAGATCCACACTGAACTGTTAACTTAGACTGAATTAAACATTTGCATGATTGAATATTGACTAAACGCCTCCATTGGGAAATGATATATTGCTGCTACTATCTCCCTTGTGTATTAAATGAAGAAGCATAAATTATTATCTATACAAAACACAAAAAAATGTAACCATGTACGTAACACAGCAATACTATAAATAATAATAATAATAATAATAATAATAATAATAATAATAATAATAATATTTAAAAATAATAATAAAAATATTTTAAAACAAACAACTGATTTTTTGTATTTGGTACAAATCTGAATTTATTCTGATTTATTCTTTTTTATTAACAGATGTGCCAAAAATTACTGCACCATTCAAATATGCAAAATATTGTTTCATTTAAATTTTTTTTAAGGGAGTCAAAATCATAAAAGCATAATACAACTTATAAGAAACCAGTACAAAAAAAGGTTTAATTTACTCATTTTTCCTTGACTAGCAACAAACATTCAACATTACAAGCAACTTTTATATTGAACAAGGTGCAGAAATTACCTTATTATATTTCAGTTAAGAGAAAGTAGAAAATATGAAAACACCTGCCTGTCCCATTAGAAAGTTATTCGCAGGTATCTGAGAGAAGCTCAAATTTATAATAATCTTTATAATAATCTCAATTAATCCATTTTGAAAATCAAATTAAACAGTTACTTGATTAATCAAATTAATTGATTAAATCTCACAGCCCTAACATAACACAAAAATGGTGCTCAACAAAGAAATATTCGTTCAATCTTAAGTGGAACAGACAGTAAGTAGATGTCTACTGGGTGAAAACGTTTGTGCATTTTTAAAAGTGACTACAGTTCAGCTCAAGTCTTTAAAAAGCTAATTACAAAAATGGAAATGTAACCAAAACAAAGCAAAAAAAAAAAAAATCCTTATTTTGTGCAAGTTTCCCCATTATAAAAACATAGAAAGTTTCCTAAGCTAAATAGATATTTGGCACAGGTCACTTCTTTTAGTCAGAGTAATTGGCAATGGACATATGCTTATGCTCATTATGTTAGCAGATACACAAACAGACTGATGGACAGACTGATGCACAGATGAGCTGAAGCAGAAAGATGCAGGACAGAAAGAATCACTGGCATTAGAAGAAGTGCAAAAAGTCCACCAAACCTGCAATGCCATCTAATGGTCAACAGTGGCCTCGCAATAGCAGCATTTTATGCACCAATTTTCAGGGCAATCATAAATTCCCTATAACGCAGGCCTGACAACCCAAACTGAACCCTTCTCACTAGCAAAAGAGAGAGAGATATGAAACGCTGACGTACACAGATTAACCCCAAGGTAGTTCCATTACATCTAAGAGACATTGCTTGATGTCTTTTGACAGCTCTGTATACGTAAAAGCAGAATCTCCTCAGTATTTCCAAAACAGAAATAATTCAGCAAACAGTCTAATAGACTAAGCAGAAAGGCAAATCATTCTCTCCATTGGATAAGAGAGTCAGTTAATGAGAAAATATAAAACATTAAACACATAAAGAATGTTTTAATCACTCACAAAATGAATCAGGCATTAATTATTAAACACTTACTTAAAGCAGATATTATAGAGGCACCACAGAGCTCCAACTTAATGCTCTGAGCAAAGCCAAATTTTATGCAAATCCTCCTTTGTTTTAAGAGACAGTCTGAAACTGTACATTTCATATGCTCTCCCTGCAACACAATGAGGAAAAATTTACTGTAAGGTTTTCAAAAGAGCCATAACTCCGTACACTGAACATAAACGATGAGCCTCATTCACAAATACCTTCCTAAGGATGTTCTTAAATTTGTTCTTGAGGAAAGGTCTAACAAAAATGTTAAATTTATGATGTGATTTTAAACTAGTGCCACAAACAACAATTAATTTAGTAGTTTGAAAAGTCAGTTTGTATTATTTTTGCAGTTGATTTGTCAACAGTTAAGTCTAAAACGGCCTCAATCTCTGCATCATGAGGGCAAGGATTGAGTTTAAATGCATGATTTACATCATATTTGATCAGAAATGTACTTTACAAGCAAAAAACCCCAAAAACTTGCTGATGTAAAGACCTAAAGACCAAAAACAGCTTGATGGAAAAACATGATAGAAATAGGGGTGTGCCATATTGTATCTTGCGTAATAATATCGCCAACATTTTTGAATAACGTGAACAATATTACACCCCGAAATATTGTGCTATATAACCAACCCCTAATAATCACATCAGGGTACTACTTTTTTGCTGTTTTTAGTAAATGTTCTTATTTCCCAATATATATCTACTAGAGACAGATTATATCTGTACAGTATCATTTATTTTAGTTTAATCCTGGATATATGGAGATATTTGGAGTGCATTATTAGTGTCATGACATTCTAGATCACTGTTTTCTGTTACAAATGTGATAAAATTCATGCATTTTTAATGCCTCGGTTAGGGGGAGGGCTGCACGATATTTGAAAGAAAAAAAAAGTACATTGCAAATTTTCTTTTTTCAAAATATATATTGCGATATTAAACAATGCAGGGTCCATAACGTCACCATAACGTCAGCCCTGCCCCCTCCCCCTCTTAGTTAGCCCTACCACTAAGTGAGACATTGTACGTCCTGTGATTTGACTATTGCGCACATCACAATGACTGCTTAAACGATACATCATATCGTATGCAATAATTAAATTTTATTTTCATTTTGTTGCAGTAGTGTATTCTTGAAATATATATTTTTTTAATTCAATGTTTTGTCATATCGCCAAGAATATCGTTCTCGCAAAAATGCCATAAATATAGTGATATTATTTAAGGGCCATAACAGCCATCTCTAATTGGAAATAACCTTATACTCTGCAAACAATTAATAATTACAATGAGTTGTTTGTAATGATTAGTCTGACAGTGATATTTATCCAGAAAACTTGTCAGTAGACCAAATAGACCAAGAACTTTGTGTAGTGCGATGGGAGTGGCAACTTAATGATGTGTCAACATTGAAATTCTGAGACAACTTTTAAAATCTACAATGTTTATTATGTCAACTAATCATTGCAGTCTTAAAATTGGCAAATTGTTAGTCATAATTCGAAAATGACAAATATAATTTAAGAACAGCTGAAAATATAATTAATGAGTGCAAGAATAAATGCATGTTGAGCCCTCAGCTCAACGCAGAGAATTGTAAGAGAGTGTTCTAGCCCAGAATGAACTTAGAAGACCCAAGAGTTTGCAGTCTCCAAATCTCGCAGTGATTAAAACCATACACTTTCATTAAGAAACTTAATCTTCCAGGTAAATGGAATATACACTCAACACATACAGAGTTAAGAATAGCTATTACTTCCCACATTGCAAATTGCATAGTGCCCTGGAGAATGGGTCAATGCACCGAATATAGAAAGCAAAAGATGAGCTATCGATCAGCAACGGGCCTCAGTGAGGCTCCACAGTGCTGAGGTTAAGACTGCGTTACTCCTGCACTGCTAATTGATGGTGGGGCCTAAAGGAAGCCTCAGAGTCTTCAGGAGACAGGCTAGCCAGTCATGCACTGTGCAACTGGCTAACATTTAATAGCTCATTATCCCTGCCCCACCATGTGAAGACAGCACAGCAGAAAGGATAGCTCTTCTTCCTTCTTCCTCTCGACCACAGGACTGAAACAAAAAGCCAACCCCTTCACTTAAGTTCCAAAAGCCTAATTAATACCACTCACCGACCATTCATAGGCCCTGGCATTAAAAACAGCCAAGGCAAGAGCTCAGACCTCTGAACAACCTAGAGAGAAGGCTACTGGGCTACTGAAGGATGCTCGCTCACACCTCATGGATGACAGTTGTTAGCCCCCCCATCCTAACCCTCACATGTTCATTCACATCCCATTGAGCTCAATAAACAAAAGAAATTGTGAAATCAAAATTAAAGTTCACACACATAGCTAGGCTAAAAAAATGGATTAGTGTTGGGTGCTTTTCACGATTTATTGGGTTAATTCGAATTACAGTTTTAATGCAAGTAATCACAATTTTACATCCAGACATTTTATCTGTTTAATCTAAAATATCCGTAAATGCTACTCATTTTCTGAAGTGTTTATCCATCTTACCCCACAGAACAACGAGCACATATTTTCTAACTATTCCAGTTAGTCAATGGACTGAGCTCGTACCAAAAAAAGTTCCAGCACTCTTTCAGCACTTTCGACAAAAACACCCAGTGGGATAAAGCTTATATTTAGCTAGAAATAAATCCTACTGTTTCTAAAAACTGCAGCATCTTTACTCTCCGATAAGGATCTGTAATTAACTGTGGAAAATAATAATAATCACTCCCTTTAAAGTTTATTTCTGTGACTCATTTTGTGCTTTATTTCTTAATTTTTAGTCCCAAACCCGCGTTCTAAAGTATAACTCCATTGTCCGTGTGTGTGAGATTCTCCGAGGCTGTGTAGACACAAGGTCAGTGTGTAATAGGAACGCATGGGCTTGAAAAAAAAAGATCATTGATTTACTCAATGAGTCGACTTAACCCAAAGTGTCTGAACACCAAACAGATTGTATACATCATCTGTAGTTTAATTTTTGGTAAGGAGGGGAAATTTTTTTTTTTTTTTTTTTTTGTAAAAAGTTATAATAATCGCCCAGCACTACTTAGGATACTCAAAAACTTTCATTTAAAGTGTTCAGCTTATTTCCCCAAACACCAGGATCCAAATTGTTGGGAAGTAAAGATATCAAGCACATCAACACCTAGATCCCAACCTTGCCCAGTGAGCCATAAATGTAAATGTTAGGCACAATTATTTATGGGACAATATATTGTTAAAAAATGTGTTTTACTGATATGTCTAGTCAATCACACCATATAGTTGTGAGTAAAAGGAGAAGTCTAGCCACCTTTTTGTTATTATGTGGCTTGCTTTTTTAAAGACTATAATCATTGAGTAAACAAACAAACTGTTACTGATATATCATTCATTTTATTAAATTAAATTAATTTCCATAAAATCATACATTCTACCTATCCTAGGAGTCCTCCCGAAAAATAAAACATGAAATAAATGAAAGAAGCAGTGGCTCTAAAGCAGTTCAGCGGAAGAGTCAAGGATTTAAAAGGGATGATTCACCACTGTTCTGCCCCATACAATTCTAATATTAAGGCTCTGTCAAAATGAATCATATTAGAACGTTTCAGATCGCTCCACCACAGTCTGAGAAATTCACTTATTCCCCCTGGGGTCTCCAGAAGCTTCATCTATAAAGACAATTTACAAAGTGCAATGCTGGCAGCAGCTACTTAGACACTCCCAGGTAACACCCCAGCACACCAAAGGCTGCATTTATTTGTGAATACACAGAAGTGAGGGATGAATACTGAAAAGGGACAGCACAAGGGTTTCGCAGTCCTTGATTATGCAGTAGAGGTGGGTTGTATGAGCTTGAATTTATACCCCTTGTACGATAACAGTACCCCCTAAAAAATGCAATAAACAATAAATAAATAAAAGCATAAATAAATAAAATGCTTTATTAACATGATATTACATGACAATGTCATGCTTGACTATTCTACAAGAGGTTCCTAGATCCTTAAAGCTGGTTTGTACCCACTGTAGATGCAGTGTGTGTCGGACCATACCGAGTATTGCTCCATATTTATACCTCTCTTGCATCACTATTTCTGGTGACTACATATTTTGACACTCTTTTTGAATGACCCATTAAAGAGTCTTAGTTCTTTGTAGTGTAATAAATATAAAATATATATTTATTGCCTTTTCCTATTAGGCTTACAAAATGTCCATGTCCTGAACAGTCTGTTGCCTAAACATCATATGTAAAATTAATGAATTAAATTAATAAATAAATAAATAGTCAAACACCACAGGAGCTGGATAGAAGGCAACTGTAGATCTATTAAAAGGACGCGAATTCACAGACAGAAAAAACAGCTGCTTGAACTCAATTAATGAGCGATTAAGGTAGGGCTGTCCCTAACGATTATTTTTTAAACGATTATTCTAACGATTATTTTTTTCGATTAGTCGACTAATCTATTCATTGAGAAACATATTTAAATAATTATTTTACGTTTTAAAGCAAACGATAAATTACTATATTTATATATAATAACAACAACAACAACAACAACACAAGCCTACTAAACCAAACCCCACACTTATAATCACTTACATGTACAGCACGTTGTTTAGATCTATAACGCTAAAAATGGATAAGCTCCCATACACCACAACCGTGTGTTGCACTGTTTTCTGTGACCGCTAGATTTTGTGACCACTGGCAAGTAGTTCTCAGCAGACCGGTGCACTGGCCGATTCGAAACGTGTTCGTTTCTAATGTTTACCCCGACTGGCCAAAACGGTTCAGTTTAGGGCTGAGGGTAAGGTGTAGGTATAGAAAGCTTCCGTTTTGCCAATGAACGCTCATAACCGTGAGCACTGGTCACAAAATTCCGACGGTGACAGAAAACGGTGTGACACCGCAGCGCTGACGGCGCTAGCTGAACTTATGAATAATGCTACTGTTTCTGGAAACTGCGAAATGCCATGCACAAATATAAACCAAAAATGTATAATTTCTGCCTGTGGCAGGTTTAAAACCTTTGGTAGACAGCCTTAAGTCTTTTTAAGGACACCCGCGGAGACCCTGATGTAAACGGTAACTTACTGTGTGACTCTGTTGACATAGTGCTCCTGGATGTTTGCGCTTCAAGTGCTCATTTTGCACATATGGCAGAGGACCACATTGTTGCCCTTTTGCGTGAAATGCTCCCAAACTTTAGATGCCCGCTGGCGTTTTTTTGTAGCTGGAGATTGCTCTCCGGAGTCCAAGCTCTCTAGAGCTTAGATTCTCTGCCCGAACCCGACATGACCCGAGGCCCGCCCGTAAATCCGACCCGGGCTCCAGAAAATAGTCCGAGATGTAGGCGTCTGTTTTTTAATTATATTTTTATTTAAAAAAAAAATAACGAAAACTGAAAGTGAAACTAAACTAATTTATTTATAAGCGCTGTTTTCACTACCGCAGTTCTACAGCGCAGGTGTTGTGCCGATTCTGTCCGCGAAGCGGGAGTCAGATTCAGCAGAGAGTCGGATTCGGCACAAACGCGGCGGCACCCCGCGGTCCGCGGTGTCGGTTGTAAGTGCTCGCGCTAGCCGCAAAATACGGCAGAAAACACTGAGGGAGCTGCAGAATTATGAATGGGACTAGAATATGAGCACGAGGAGATCAAAGAGAACCTTCACCTGTGAGTAGCTCTCTCTCTCTCTCTCTCTCTCTCTGTGTCTCTCTCTCTGTGTCTCTCGCACGTGAACTCCTCCGCGTTTGACTTGCAGAACTGTGTTTAGCTGTTCTTAAAAATCATTTTAATTAAATAATAGTTCTATGCTTCTATGTTACCGTGTTAATTAACATAATTCTGATCATATTTCGCTCATTAAAACAGCCCGAAAACAGCCAGTTGGAATTTTTGGGCCCGATCTAACCTCTAATGCTCTCCACAGGCGCCGCCATGTTTACGACGCGCCGACGCACGTTATGCAAATCGATGTATTTTTGTAATCGATGACGTCGATTATGTCGACGCGTCGCCCCAGCCCTAGATTAAGGCACATATATGAATCACCACATCGACTGAACTCATCATTTTTAATTTAAGTGAAGCCTCCTCTCAAAATGACTCCGCTCCCGCTCATTTTGTCCATAATTATCATAATTATGTCACTATGTCTGTGCACTGTGTGGCGTTCCTGCATTACAAAAGACATGAACCAGCTTTTACTCATCCTAAACAAAATTCTATTTCTATTTTTATTATAAAACATTTTTTTGTTCATTTATAAATGTAAGAGTTTGCTAATGCTAACAAAGGATTCTTTTTTTTCAGGCTTTTATATGCTAATTCTCATATTTTCTTATGTTGCCTGGCAAAAAAACACATACAGCTCTGGAAAAAAATAAGAGACCACCTAAAAAAGATGAGTTCTTTGATTTTACCAAATAGAAAACCTCTGGAATATAATCAAGAGGAAGATGAATGATCACAAGCCATCAAACCAAGCTGAACTACTTGGATTTTTGCACCAGGAGTGGCATAAAGTTATCCAAAAGCAGTGTGTAAGACTGGTGGAGGAGATCATGTCAAGATGCATGAAAACCGTGATTAAAAACCAGGGTTATTCCAACAAATATTGATTTCTGAACTCTTAAAACTTTATGAATATGAACTTGTTTTCTTTGTATTATTTTAAGGTCTGAAAGCTCTGCATCTTTTTTGTTCTTTCAGCAATTTCTCATTTTCTGCAAATAAATGCTCTAAATGAGAAGATTTTTTTATCTGGAATTTGGGAGAAAAGTTGTCCGTAGTTTATAGAATAAAACAACAATGTTAATTTTACCCAAGCATATACCTATACATAGCAAAATTTGAGAAACTGATTAAAAAACTAAAGTGCTCTCTTATTTTTTTCAGAGCTGTATATAAATAAATAAAATGAATAAAAAATAATAATAACTAGCATCACAAAAAGCAGAATGGTTGATATTTGGTTATCTATTGGAAAATCATATAATTTAACGATAATAAACAAAGCACAGTGCAAGTTTAATATATGAAGTGTAAAAAGCCTTTGCTTTTAAACCAATGTCACCTGGAGGAGCAAAATCTGATCTGCTTAAATGATAAATAATCAGATCACATTTTCATAATGTAGAATATTGGGCATTACAATTGGAATATCTGAGTTATGTTAAGAAACTGCCTTTAACTACCCAACAATGCACTTTATAGGCCCAGTCAATACAAAAAAGCTGACACCTTCTTTCAAGCTCTGCTTCTCCCAGGGGTGGAGTTTTAGAAGCACTGCCTCAATGTTAATTATTAAACGTTTAAACACTAAACGGTTATATCCCCACTTTCAACTACTTACATCATACGGCTATACAGCAGAGCAGCTCTCACACAGCTTTGTGAGCAGAAGGGAAATCTCCGCAAGATGAAATACCAAGTCCTCACACCCCACACAAACAAGCTGTTTGTTTATTTCTGGATATGGTAAACACTATGTACCATAATTTGGGTAATAAATAACTGAATTGGCAAGAGAAAGCATGGATGGGGGGGAGAAAGAAGAAGATGAAAGCATGAGTCATAACTGCTTTTCAATTCCTTTGCAGGAACAGCCAATAAAGAGGTCTTTAAGGAATAAGTAGGCCCCTGCGCTCCGATGATAGAGGCAGCCACGAGCGTGCGGCTCAACCCAGTTCTGCTCCCTGTTTATCTGTTACGCATAAACACTCGCAGCCTTTCCCCCAATCACGTTTTCACTTGCAGACAACGCCAACTCTGCTGCTACAAACCTACATGAACGGAAATGCACATTGCTGTTCTTGAAAGACAAGTGCTATTTACATGAAAGTCACAAGGGAAACAGCAAATCTTAGCGCGGGATTAATGATGATTTGCTTTCTTACATCAGCGCTGATTGAGGAGCCCAGTGAAGCCTCTCAAACGAAGCTAATCTTCGTATCAAAGTCATGAGCATGAACCCCTTTGCCGTTTTCTGGAGCGTGCATTTTAGTGCCTTCCGCAAGTCCCAATTCTCAAAAGCGCTACAATAAAAAATTGATTTGTAGCATCTGTTTCCTGAGGAACGTGAGGTTCTAACTTGATTATTACTACTGCACATAAGCCCCCGCTTACCCAAGTACAACGGCACAACTAGAATCAGGCCACAACTATATATTTTTTCTGCACAACCATACATCCATACATCCATTGCACAGACCGAAATGTCTCGGTACTACAGAGTACCAAAAGGTCTAAAAAAAATAAATAAAATAAAATAAACAATTTGATGCCCACATAAACATACATAAACGTGCCAAATGCAATGAAATGAAAATGAAATGAAATCTCTGAGGTGCTCACATTGTCTCACTCTCTTGCTCTCTCTCATTCGTGTTGTCTCTCCATCTCTCTCGCTCTCCCTCACTTACCCTGTCTTCCTCTTACCCTCTCACTCGCGCAGTCTTCCCCTCTCTCTCTGAGATATTATAATACAACACAAATTGATCTTGTCTGCCAGACCTAAACTACACTACACTATTATTACTGTCCCCTCACAATATTACTGGGAAATTCCAGCATAAAATAAATATATATTTTTTTAAGTCATTGACACCACTAATATCATTTCTTTTTGCCAATCTAATGCTGATATTCCTTGAAAAGAAATCTTAAAAACTGAAATGCATCCAGTAATATGCTTTGGGAAAAGTATTTTAAGCAGTTAAAGCTTAGCAGTAATGTTTTTGTTCTTGATACAGCGCCACAATCATGCTCATTGTTTGTTTGATTCAACAAGATCCAAAAGTATGGTAGCCTCCCATAATGACCGCGAATGAGAATGAGATTACTCATGTTGTGAGAATAAATATAGATTTTTTGTATTTTTTGGTTGCAATCTAGAAAAAGGTATTGAAAAAAAAAGTACCGTTTGAGTTTCGGTACCGGTGTTGCTAAGGCATCCATGGTGGTTGCTATGGTGTTGCTAAGCAGTTGCTATGGTGGTTGCTACGGTGGTGTTAAGTGGCTGCTAAGTAATGTATTTTCATAAATCAGGTTACAATGTGTCTCCCGGAACTAAAAAAAGGCAGATCAAGGCAGAAAAATATAAAATAAAAAGGATTTTAGTGACATCAGCATGATAATGGACCAAGACCAGTTTTAAAAACCATTGGAACAACATCATCAGGGCCCCAACAGGCCTTACTCACCAGCCTCTCAGCTTGTATGCCTCGGGAATATCAGGGTTAATCATCAGGGTGCTGCTGTAGAGTGTGGAGAGAGAGCGTCCTCCGAAATCAGAGAGCCTGGCACCCTTTATGGCCAAGATAGGCTGCCCACTGCCATCGAATGTCTCTGCCTAAACAGACAAACAGATTGGCAGAGATGAGATCTGGTGTATATTTAATGTGCATATTTTGCTGACAGCTCTGAATAAGAAATAGATATCACATACATACACATTTATTCGATATACATTTATTTACAATTCCAAACCCTGTTTATGCCCCAGCACATCTTGCTTTCCACAGCAAACTCCCTGAAGACAAAGAGTATCTGCTGGGCGGGCAAACAAACAAACAAACAAACAAAAACAAAGGCACTGCAGCACTGTGCGGTGGTGTTAATCTCAGTAGGTTTTCTTGTGCACCATAAACAGAAACTGGATAAAGGACACACCACAGGACACACAGACATACCATCCCCCCTGGCCATACCTATTATCAGGAGATATAACCCAAACAAATGTATTTAAAAAGCAATGTGAGATTAGGTCACCCTATGGTGATATTATCTGAATCTAGAGCTGAGTGTAATAATAAAGTGTCAGGTGGTGAATAACTGAAATTTGTGCTGCGCATTTTAATGGCAAATTAAATTTGCAGTTACCTAATAGAAATATAGTGTATGGAGGTTGAATTATTAGTGCAATAGTCTTTGTGTGAATGATTATAATAATGCAAAAGTCCATTCATAGGAAAAACAAACATACAATGAAACGCAAACAGAGGATATCAAGGCCAGCAAAAAGGCAAGCAAAATCTTTGAACATTGATTATTAGTTACACACTACACAATGATTCAGTGTCACAGGGTCAGATCTTTTTGCAGTTACATACACACTAACAATGTCCATCAAACATTTTACTGTGTGTTTAAGATTGTTTTTGAAATTTACACAAGCCAAACATGTTCACAACACTGTATTCTTTGAAGGATAACACAGGTCATGTCAGTAATTCCGCATAAAGGTGCTTCTAAGGGTGTACACACACTCTAGATAATCCATGGCGAGGTGGGCCAGGGCACGGTACACATGCAGTGTGAGCACGGAACCCGAGCATGGAACAAGAGGACTCCAGTGATGCAACTTTCCCGTAAACAAACATGGCAATAGGGGTGGGCGGTATTGCCCTAAAATAATATCACGTTATTTCATGGTATTTTGGCGATAAGACAAAACACTGAATTAAAGAGTTCTCAAGAATACACTACTGCAACAAAAATGAAGATTACATTTTATGACTGCATACATATTGCACACCCCTAACTGAGATAAAAAAAAACAGTAAAATGAATGATAATGGACCAATAGGAGATTTAAATGTGAAATGAGAACAGTATAATTTTTTTTTTTTTTTTTTTTTTTTTTGCTAAGAACAGTAAAAAGTAGTACCTTGATGTGATAATTTGGGGTGGGGATACAGCACGATATTTAAGGGTATAATATCGTTCACAATATTTAAAAATGTTGGCGCTATCACGTACGATACGAAACAGCACACCCCTACATAGCGGTGTTGTTCTGAATTCAGCACCCCCGTCAGGAAAAGCACCCCCTCTTCGGAGCACGGTATGTCGCTATCCATGTAACCGTGACTGTGATTACCATGTTTTTGGCGCATATTCCTCAACAGGTCAAAGCAGATCTCCACTGTGTCAAGAAGACACACTCCTGAGAGGGTGCTTTTCATGGCGGGGGTGCTGGCAAGCCTATCAACAGCAAGTGATGCAAGCCTGCTTGGGCACAGATTGTATAACCACAGTGTGAGTGCAGGCAGGTGGGGGAGTAGGGAGGGGGCAGAAGTGTGCTCCGGAATGATTCATCCAAACTGTGCCTAGTGTGAGTTCAACCTTAATGAACGCTAGGCCTCATACATTACATATGTGCTTGTGCACGTCTTACCTCATTTCCCCACATGGTGACCTGGATAACTCTGCCAGACATGTCCATCAGCTGAATGTTCCTCTTGGAAACCTCACGACTGTTCTTAGTTGTGATGCGCGTCACATCTTCCACACTCTTACACACTCCAATTACATCTGAAGACATAAATACGCAGTGGTTACTCAGACCTGCTTCACATTCACTTCTCATACGGCATGCTGGCTGGTAGTGCCCGTGATGAACTGTTTGCCTACTTGCCAGTTTGGTAATCCTTTACATACGTTAAATGACTTCGTGACACATCTACCTGTCTGCATCAGCACGTTATCGGACGGTGTCACTCATTCTGAGTGTAATCCAATAACACATGTCACAGCTTCATTACAGCAGGCTCCCACACTCCTCAGCTGCCATCATAATCCGCTTATCTAACGCAGTTATGACTCATTGGAGCACCATTAAGAATATTTCACAAATCGCTGCCAACACCTGAGTCAAAGCCCGCAACAGAAACACGCCTGCTGCACCTCACCACGCTCCCGCTGCCATTATCGTAATTACTACCATGCTCATTACCTTCTTATTCTAGCGGCGACATCGTCTTCTCCCTCCGCTCTCCAAAGGCGACACAATGTCAATCTGCACCACGGGCTATTACTGTCGTCAGTATTATTAATATTGCATTTATCAACATTATAATAATTACGAAAGCCTCCTGGGCCAGTGACGCATCCATTTCAGGGAGCGACAGACTAGCTCTATCCACTCTACTGCTGCCAATTATTAAACTGTCTGTTATTAATGATGGCTATCGCACAGCCAGCAGACTCACCCACGATGGCGTCCTTCTCCCGGGCCTCCAGGTCAGCGATGGCAACAAAGTCGCACTGCACCATGGGAACGTCCTGGCTGTCCTCGCAAGGGATGATGGTGGACTCGCCATTCAAGGTCATCTCGTAGTCATTCTTTAAAGATGTATACTGTTTGTTGGCGATCTTCAGACTGCCCTTGGAGATGTAATAAACCTGCCACACAGAAAATAGGAAAATTACAAAGCTTACTGAGCTCAATACACTTACTTCATCTTAAGAACAAAGTCAAGTCACTTTTTTTTTTAACAATTAAACATGCCGTTGCTACTACTGAGTGCTACTACTGCTACTACTACTACTACGCCTAAGCAATATATCGATTTTAAGAAAAAAGTAATATATTGTCATAATGATATAAGATAAGACATTGTTTAGTTTATATCAATTCCAATTTCTGCATTCCAATTACCGTATTTTTCGGACTATAAGGCGCACTTAAAAACTTTTAATTTTCACAAAAATTGACAGTGCGTCTTATAATACGGTGCGCCTTTTGTATGGATTTTACTCGTCAGGTTGTAAGGAGCAGTAAACACACACTCCGTGCAGCGTTATAGAGAGTTTCAGTGCTATACAGAGTCCAGAGCCGTGCAGCTCCGAGGCTGAGCAGCAATAGCATTAGCTAGATGCTAACCGCTAAGCTAGCTAGCTTATTCACTGAGATCAGTATTATCTAAATTTTACTCGTCAGGTTGTAAGGAGCAGTAAACACACACTCCGTGCAGCGTTATACAGAGTCCAGAGCCGTGCAGCTCCGAGGCTGGAGCAGCAAATAGCATTAGCTAGCTTATTCACTGTTCAGAGATCAGTATTATCTAAATTTTACCCGTCAGGTGTAAGGAGCAGTAAACACACACTCCGTGCAGAGCAGCAATAGCATTAGCTAGATGCTAACCGCTTAGCTAGCTAGCTTTTTCACTGTTCAGAGATCAGTATTTTCTAAATTTAGCACTTTTAATACTGCTGGAGCAGTATTATTAGAGTTAGATGCTAATCGCTAAGCGTTCACCGTTCAGAGGTGAGTTATCGGCCTGTAAGTCTGTGCTGCTTTGCCTGGCTAGCATTAGCTAGATGCTAAGCGCTAACTCTCTCAGAGGTGAGTTTTATCAGCCTGTAATCTGCTTGTTTACAGTGTTAAAACAAGCTACGGGGGACGAATCGCTAGCTAATATCTCACTGTCTTACCAGAACACGCAGGATTACTCAGTGTAACGCTGTCGTTTAAGTTTGGGTTAACTTTACTAGTTTAGGTGACTAGCTAGCGTGCTAGCGGATAGCTATGCTAACGCTGGTGCAGCAAGCCTTAGTGGACATCTGGAAATCTAAGCTTACTGTAAATAAACTGAAGCACGTTACTCACCCAAATAAACAGTTTTCAGGAGAGGAATCTGTGTAGATTAATATCCAGCACTCGTTTGACTTTGAAAGAGCTAGATTTATATATACTGAGACGCTCCACCGGCAAGCGACCACCCCCGGTGGGGGAAGGGAAACATGGCGCCACCCCTGTTCACTTTGATATAGGCACCCTTTCTAGTGTCACTTAACGCGCCTTATAATGCGATGCGCCCTATGTATGGAAAAATAGCAGAAAATAGGCGTTCTTTGATAGTGCGTCTTATAATACGGTGCGCCTTATAGTCCGAAAAATACGGTAACTAACTTACTTTTTTCCAAAAGTACAATTTATTTTTGTGTGCCTAGTTTTTAGGCTACTTAAAGTGGAAAAAAACTAACTTTTATCTAAAGAATCTGTTGATAATTAATTTGCCATTTAAATTGCCGGTCAGTTGTTGATATAAAATGCAGCTAGAACTACTAGGCTACTCTAATATACAGGATATGGCTTTGAATGACAGAAGTGCCTGTATAAAATCTGGAACATGTAGCTTTGTAGCAGAAGTGTCTTTTTGTTTTTACATAATTTGATGAAAAAAAGAAGAAAAAACAGACATATATATTGAATATTTCAGAATATATATTCAGTAAAAATAGAGATTTTTTTTTCCTCTCCATATCGTCCACCCCTAACTACTAATACTATTTATTAAGAATTTAATTGAGCTCATTTATTATAAGGATATGAATATCCCTCATAGATAAGGCCGAGTAAAGACATAACACCACCAAACAGAGCTATTAAACATTGCAGCCAACATTTCACCCTTTTTATATATGCATAATGAGTAAAAAAGAAACATCATAACTTACTTTTCCTTGTTCAATGATGGAGTAAAATTTATCCACCTCCTGATTAAATCCAGTCACTCTGATCTCTCCCTGCAAAAGTAAAGAAAAAAAGAAAAACATTGAGCCAAATAAAAAAAACCTTTTCTGACCTCAACTGATTAACCAATAAGATATTAGATTTTAGTAGAATTGATCCTTACACTCTCATCTACAATCTCCATGGAGAAGAGCTTTCCATCTCCTCTAGAGTTGCTCCAAGTGCGAATGGCGCTCTTATTGGTCACACGAGCTCGAATAGTCCATCTACGGATAAGATCTCAATTCATAGACAGCACTAAACAGATATTACACAAAAATTTACATCAAAAGAGGTATTTAATCTTACTTTGACTGATAAGGGTTGAGGCTGGCAATAGGCACAATTTTCGAAGTGCCTGAAGGTGTGTTGGGTGCATTCATGGGCTTCCTCCCAAAGTCACGACTGGGGCCTCTGTTCGTATGGCCTAATGAGAAGAGGGTTTAAAATATATCTATTTAAAAAAAATAAATTACTGAAGTGTGCAAAGAGCTAAACCTAGATGAGACAGCCTGAGTTAATTAACTATCCACTACATACTATATAGGGATCAGAAGCGCAACAACTACAACACCATTGTGAATATCTGGGGGAGTACAAGGACAAAAACAAAAAAGAAATCTTTATTATATGTCATGTTATGTTATATTATATATATATATATATATATATATATGTTATCTATACAAACTCCAGTTGATTAGATACTGTTAAAAATGAAATGCTGGCATAATTGGTTGGCATCTGTTAAATCTCTATACAGCATTTTACTGTGATGTTTTGTAATCCACCTATTAGAGGGTGTCAGACATAACTTTGAGTTAACCATCTGTTGCACAGCATCACCATTAAATAACATAGAGGTTGAGGATAAAGCTGTCAAATTAAAGACATCATACTTTTTTTTTTTATAAAATGTCCAATTAACGTGTTTTTAGGGCAAGTAACAAAATGTAACAATATATAACAACTCTACATTTTGTACTCTAAACTCCACCTGCTGGAAAACTATGGAAATTCACAAGGTGACCTACATTACATACCAAACCAGACTACATCCAGACATTGTCTGCAAA
Organism: Astyanax mexicanus; assembly: GCF_023375975.1. Classification (NCBI taxonomy): domain Eukaryota; kingdom Metazoa; phylum Chordata; class Actinopteri; order Characiformes; family Acestrorhamphidae; genus Astyanax; species Astyanax mexicanus. Next base: position 14,371,450 of record NC_064425.1, on the reverse strand, counting down.
AACATGCATCTAAAAGTACATGTACATACACCATATGTATGCAAAAAGTCATCTTAAAATGTGTTGTTGACATGTATTAGTGACACATATTCTTAGCACTGTACCATCACTCCCGTTCTGGGGCTGCAGTGGACGTGCTGGTGCAGGCTGTGGAGGCTTCGACTGACCTGCAGGAACAAACAGAAAAATATATAATAAATAAATTTCATAAATTATAATAATTTTAAAAAACAAAGCAAACCAATACCGCAATGCAACAAAACCAATGGCTATTTTAAAAAATGTGTCGGTCACCCTTTTGGTATAAGAGGCTATAAGCTATTAGATTTGCATTGCACTGGTTTATGCTAGGGATGCACCAAAAGGAGTTTCAGGATAAGTTTACATTACCAGGCTGGAGTCAAATCTGATTTTTTGCTCAATGTGGCTCAGATCTGATTTTTTCATGGCTGTGTGAAAGTGGCAAATCAGATTTAAAATCACGGATACATGGACATGTGACATGAACGTGAACGGTCAAATCAGAATCAGAACAGCAAAAGCAAGACGCCTGGCATATTTTCCGTTCTTCGATTTTTATTGTTTTCAAACACTTTTTACTTACTAATAATTGACCACAGGTCAAGGGTACCATGTTAGTTAGATAGGGTAAGTCTTTTATGATAGGTTCAGCATATATTTAACATTTAGACATGATTTATGAAGCCTAGAACAGCAAGTTATCTGCACAGCTGTTTTGCCAAGAGGCAAGCAGGCAGCCTCAGCAGGGAACAAGCCAGTCAGTCGCTAACCGACGGGTCACTGGACATCACACTGCACAACAGGACACGCTTTGCTGTTTAATATGTGCATCATGTCTGTACATTATTCTTATCTTGAGTTATTAGCAGAATACCTCAAGTGTTATTGTCCCCTTTCGGCTTAATCATCACAAATCATTTAGTGCTGGAGAAACTCAGGAATCTGACCTTACTGTAAATAATTGAAAACACTTTACTCACCCAAATAAACAGTTTTCAGGGAAGAAATGTGTAGATTAACACCCAGTGCTTGTTTGACTTTTAAAAGAAAGTCTTTTTTTATTACAGTTTTGTTTACTTAACTTAATTGGTACCCCCCAAAACCACCACCCAGAGGTGAGACCTGCTGAATTAGAAGTTCCTTGTAGTGTCTCTTAATTAGCCTTTTCATTAGCCTTATAATTCATTGCTCCTAATGTATGAAAACAGTCTAGAAAAAAATGGGTTCATTGATAGTGCGCGTTACAATACGAAAAATTTGGTACTACGCATTAGTTTTCCAGTAAGGAGCATACTCACCTTCTACATAAGGAGTTGGATCTCCTATTTTCCCCCCAACCTGATCAGCAGGCTTGATCACCTCCATGTCCAGTATAATTACCACAGGCCTGTGACAAAATTTCAGAGCGCATTTTAATTACAAGACACAACCCCTACAAAAGTTTAAATACATTTCTAAAGGACATTCTTGTTTAACAAATGCACAACATTTCACCCGCAGCGAAAACCTGGATCAATAGATATTTCAGATTATCACAGACAGTAACAATATCTATGTGTCTCCGTTGTAATAAACTAAACACACACATTCGACAGTATTCTGAATAATCAGCACTCCACAGTGCTGTCGTTATGTTAAAAAGGTACATTAATGTTAATCTCATTGATTTGTTATAAGTTAAATTAACCCGCTCACCGCTCTAAAACCCTCCACCTGCTTTTTGGGCGAGGGTAACGTAGCGCTAAGTGCGCTGTTTCACATTAAAAGTCTGTGCTAATTTCCGTGCTCTGCGTTTTAAAATTAATTAAACAATTCCTCGAGGCACAGAAAATTAATCGATCAACTTTTTACAACACAGTAACTTCAAAGCAAAGGATGAGCCCTTACCGCCCATCCTTAAGGACGTTGGTGACACTTCTCTTCACTGTACAGACACAGTTTGGAGCTACCAGACTTTGCTCAGCCAGGTAGTTCAGCTGTGTGGAGAGCATGAAGGCTGCAAACAACAGAGAAATATTAGAGATATCAAGTAAGAAAACAAAAAGAATAGAACACCTGCACAGCTTTTTTTTCATGAATATATGAAAATTGGTAACATTCCTATGTTATCTCTTCAGCCTGGCTGGGTCTGGGGGTAGAGGCAATTTAAATGCACCACAACAGTGCTTCTTAATGCACAAGAAAATTGCTCTATAACTTATTCATAAGGTTTCGTGCCATCAACACTTTTACATCTCAGTAAATTAAAAGCAGGAAAGGGTATTGTTTTCATGGGGTTCTCTCTCTACTCTTTGATCACTTCAAGCCCAATCACTCCACAGCAGCCCTACTACCTCCTGATACATTGATCTCTGCAGCACCATGCACAACACATGTTGCTGTCCTAAAAATACTGCTAATACCATCCAGGTCTTTTTTACATAAACTACTCCCTTACATTAAAAGGTTTATGTCACAATTATTGGCATTACTGTGGTGCTCGCACATAAGGGGCCAGTTTGGACCAGTTTTCTCTGTAAAGCTGCTTTGTGATAACTTTTGTTGTAAAAAGCGCTATATAAATAAACCTGAATTAAATTGAATTAATTGAACATAGGCATGTCTTAAAGCTGGGAACATATGTAATACAAGTGACCCTGATCACATATCTGGATTTTTATTTTCCTTTAAAAGAGAATTTTGACTACATATAAACACCATTACTGGCAACTAATTTAACAAATTTAACAACAAATTTAGCTTTTTTTTGAAAATGAGGCTTAGTTTTTTTTTTTTTTTTTTAAATGTCAGAACTAGGGGTGGACGATATGGGGCTAAAATAACAGTGCGATATTTCATGGTATTTTCATGGTATATTTCATGGAATTAAGAAAACATATTTTAAGAGCACACTACTGCAACAAAATGAAATTATGATGTTTTTTATTAGTGCATATGAGCTGATATCGCACACCCCTTACTAAGATATTAAAAGATAGAACATTTTATCTGATTTGTAACATAAATCAGTGATCCAGAATGTCATAAATCTAATAATGCACTGCAAATATCTCCATAAATCCAGGATTAAAGTAAAATAAATGATACTGGACAGATATAATCTGTCTCTAGTAGATAAATAATGGAAAATGAGAACAGTGTACATTTTTCTTTTTACTAAAACCAGCTAGAAAGTAGTACCCTGATGTGATAATTAGGGGTGGATGATATGGCACCATATTTCAGGATATAATATAGTTTACGATATTCAAAAATGTTGGCGATATCACCTATGATACGCCATTCTAGTGCCAAGTAATTTTGTGACTGTATTGTCATACACTGCCTAGGGAGTAATTTTCTCTGCAGTGCTTTGATATCTTACTTGAGTTTCTATTACCTCATACAGATCTAGTATGCTAATGCAAGCATATTAGTCTCTGTGTGGACAAAAATGTTTTGTTTTTTTTAATGGAAGAAGGGTAATACGAGTTTTTAAAAATACCCATGTCTATTTTTCAAGAAAAAAAAATACCCTCTTCAATGAATAACCATATATCAACCATTTCTTCCATTTGTCAAAGGGGTTTAACTTGCAAGCGGAGGAAGTCAACAAATCCATACAGTGTCAGGGTGTTCACAGAGAAGTCAGTTGAGCACCAAACTTAAGTTGTATTAATCTAACCAGCATACCAATAACTGTTTGAAATATATGATCTGTTTTTGTATCCTTATTTACATTTATTCTAAACATTATATAGTGCAATTGTAAGACAACATTTTCATTTAATTGTCATGATTGAAACAGCCACTGAGTCATTTTAAAAACTCAGGCAGTCAAGAAAATTGTTTTGATGGTGAAGTACCTCTTCAATGTTAGGCTCATTATGTTTTGAAAATACCCAGAGATACTCACAAGGATACTCAACAAACACCAATTAAATTCAGATATGAGAAGCATAAGCAATGGATATAAAAATCACAGCACTTTATTATGTAACAGTTTAGTGAATTACTGGATAAACTATGCAAGCTCTAAGGAAAACAGAGTTCTTCAGAGAGATGCCATTAAGATACAATATGATACCTTTACCTAGAACTTTAGATCCAAATGAGGAAGCAAAAATCTATATACATATGCTTTGGTTTCATGTATAAGGTTAAATAGATCCCCTCCAACACACAAACACACACTTACAGGACATAGTATGAAGGCCATCACTCATCATGAGGCGAAAGCGGACTGGTCCACTGCCTCCATCAATCTTTCGGATATTCTGCAGAGAAAAAACAATTTTTATTTCACATACATGAGAATAAGGCTGCAAACCAAAAAAGCTCTAAAATTTGATTCATTTCTCATATTTGTGCAGGCTAAATTTAATATTTAACTAATGATAAAACAGGTTTATATTGAATCCTTTCATAAGCCAAAAACATTTATATTTGGATACCTACTAAACCTGTTTTGATGTCATCTGAGAATGATTTATGCCTGTCACATCATCAGTTTTATTTTGTTTTATAAATGTTATATTTAAATGCTGATGGTCTGTAAAAGAACGCTACTGCATTCTATTATATTTTTTCAGTAAAACAAACTTGGCTTACAATAAGATTGACAGGCCATAATTTTTCCTTAAAATCAAGAGAAGTAACAAGTGAAAACATCTAACACTCTCGTAAAAAAAAAAAAAAACACCAGCAGAAAAAAAACATGCAACTGACAGAAGAACTTACAACACATTGAAGCACTGGGTTTGAAACCTCACTACCTTTGATCAGGAGCTGAAATGATAGAACACACACAGTTAAGAAAAATACATACAAATACACAAAATAAAGTCTAATGAAATTTCTAAAAAATTGTCTTTCTGAGCTGAGTTTCCTTCAACTGACAGTTTTTAAAATCCATTAAAAAAACATCTAAAATACAAAGAAGTCCACCCAAAGAAAATATTTCTAAGGCATTCTATGGAGTTTGTCCAGATTGATTTAACTTAGTGACAGTCTATAGGTTTTTGGTGCGAAATAGTAATTGCACATAAGATGCTAAAAAGTACATTTAAAACATTTGATGGAACAAGTTTTTTTTTTTTTAAGGGGTGAAAAAATCTAAGTGTTGCAAAATCTACACGTTCACGGCTGCAAATAAATCTTTGTTGGAAATAATAAGAACTTTGTTATGATCAGAAAACCAATATTTTTCTTACACAGACAAATAAACAACAACTATAAGTCACACATTACAATAACAGGGAGAAACCACGAGTTCACGTTCAGAGAAAAGCATTTTCTTCTTATGTTGACCTTACACCTAACGATTTTCAAGTGATTTCAATGTCGCAGACACATTTCCAGAGTCGAAATAAAATCACGAGATGACAAATCAGAGTACTGATTTAACTTACACATTATGTGTAGCTTAATGTCACAAGTATTGTATGTAAACTCCACCAGAAGCATGATGGGAAATATTCTCAGATAATAATCTGAGCCTGTAATTAAAACGTCTTGTCTTTAGATGTGAGAGGGTGTCAGATTTTAGTCTGTTAAAAGTCTTTTTTTTTTTTAAGAGTTTTTTTTTCAACGTCGTGTAACTTAGTGTATGGACAGCATTAGAACCCCTTTTTCTTTAGGACGACAGGTTTGCAGTTCGGTGATTTCCCAGCGCACACGCGCCTCCTAGATCTGAATAATTGAATAGTTAAAAGTTTGGATTAGCTAAACTAGCTTAATTGTATTTACGAAGGGAAAACGGTGATTTAACCGAAAAGGCCACGCCGTTTGAATGACAACAGAACCGTTCCACCTTAAACTGTGCAGCGCCTGGACACCGTTTAAGGTGGAATAGACAATCCAAATAAAAATCGTTGGCGTACGGAAAGATTTTTCTACATATCCCATCATAACATGTACTCTTTAGAGCAGATTTTTTTCAGCATTCTCTACTTTACTGAGACACAGATTTCTCTAAATCACTAAGTTAGGTCGCCTGTTAGCTTTAGCTTTAGCTCCAGTTGCCGTTACTGAGCTGCTAGAACTACTTAGCGTTAGTTATTTAGCCAGGCTGACTCTGCGCTGCTCTCGGCCTTCTTATTTAACAGCTCTCACACTACGCTTTTACCCCTCTCGTTTACCCGGTACACACCTCTATAGCTCCTTCTGACAGTGTAACAGTCATGGCTGCGAGCTGGAGGAGAAATATCGGGGTTTAATATAAATTCTCAGCCGCTCCGCTCCCGCTCCGTGTTGTTGTTCTGAGTCGTGGCGCCAACTTTCAGTGTAAGCGCGCGCTCCGGCTTCTTGCATCACTTCCGCTGAAGGGTCGAAGGAGGAGGTCTTTTCCCCCCCAGTGACTACAGAGACTAGCATGTATACAGAGTTTTTAACACATATAACTATATAGTTTCTCTCTTATTTAGGGTATTTTAGGGTTAGCTAAAATGCTTAGGACTTTTATTCTAAAATAAATAAATATATTTACATCATAAAAATAATAGCTAATAAAAATTAAACCATTCGTCCTTTTTTATTATTATTTTTTACTCACTTTAAAGGAAGCCTTTTACGACAGCGTTTTAAAGCCACTCTTAAAATAATAAAAAAAACGGACTTCAAAAATATTAATAATATTACAAGAATAAACTTGCAACATTTCGCAAATAAAGTCGCAATATTTCGCAAATAAAGTAGTAAAATTCATACTTCTAGAATAAACTTATTTTTCAAAAAATAAGTTTGTAATATTTTGCACTTAAAGTAGTAATATTAAGAGAATAAAGGCGTACTATTTTGAAAATGAACACATAATATTTCAAGAATAAACTTATATTTAAAAAATAAACTCAATATTTTGCAAATAAAGTAGTAATATACGAATAAGCTTATATTTTGAAAATAAACTCATACTTCTACAATAAACTTATTATTTAAAAAAATAAACTCGTAATATTTAGAATAAACTTGTAACATTTTGCAGATAAAGTTGTAATATTTCAAATAAATTCAGAATATTTCTAGAATAAACTTGTAATATTTCGTGATTAAACTCATAATATTTCGAGATTTTAAAAAAATATTTTGAGAATAAACTATTGAGGATAAAGTAATTTATTTTAACACGAGGAGATTACTATATCGATTTGCAAACTCTTCGATCATAATAATGCAACTTTCCTGATTGCAATACAACTTTAATCTTAAAATATTATGACTTTATTCTCGAAATCAACTCTTTATTTTTTTACGCCATCATATGCTTCATACGCTTTAGTTAAACAGACAGAACAATTATTTCAATTAAGAAAACTTTTTTGAAGATTGAGGAAACAATTTATAAAAAAGTAAGGCAACATTTTTCAGCATCTATCATTTTTTTATTTGTAACAATAGAATTGTTTTACCATGATACTCTCTGGGCTCAGTAACAGCAAATTTAGTTGTTGTAGGTACACTATAAGAAAAGTTCCCACCTGTCGCGGAAGTTCAGGGAGTCTCCTACATTTTTAATTTACTCGTTCATTAACTCGTTTAACAACTAGCTGGCTAAGTGTTAAGGAGATACTGTACTCTGTGCACTTCATTGAAATTATGTTATATTTTATATTTTAAGTACAGATTTGAAGGACCTACACCCCCCCCCCTCCCCCCCTGAAATTAGTTTTTTCAGGGTGGGATGTCTGTATATGATTTGTAAAAACAATAGTTTGTTGGAAAAATAAAAAAAATATGAACCACAAACCACCACAATCAAAGAATAATATCTCAATTACCATGGCACAAACTGTTGTTTTATATTAATTGCACTGCATTACTTATTGCAGAAATGAAACAAAAAAATGTCTACTCAGGTGAACTTTATTTAGAAATCAAAAGCAACTGCTAATATTAGGACTGTAAAACAGATTTTTACTAAAAGTATAAGCCTGAAACATGTGATGTTTGATCTAAATGTCTAAATGAATACCACCTTTATATCACACTGTACAATAAAGTGTACACTAGGCGTGTAAACTGGTATAAAACCTAAAGCTAATTGGCTAGAATCAGATTGCCAGTCCAAATACAGTTTTTGGCATATCTAGATTGTATGCAGACAGATTTTTGATCACGTGGACAGCAAGAAAATGCATGATACCTGATCAGAGTTTTGCAAATTCGATCCAAACTTCAATTGTAGGTGAGTTTCTTGTGTCTATAGTCTAAAAGTTTTAAGCAAGATACTAAAGTATAGCTTATTGGCCCTGCAACTTTGTAAAAATACAGCAAGAAACGCTTAATTCTTTAAAACCCTTTTCTTTAATCATGAAACATTAGGCTTTTAAAACAATGCAGTTGACTGCTGGTGATATGAGCTTTATCATAAGATGAAAGGTAATTTGCCTTGATGGTGAGAAGTATCATTCCAAAATTTCCAATATGTTTCTGCATATTTGACTCCTGTCCATTGAACATGCTTTATAGCATATAATTCCCATTGTTGAAAGTCTTGATTTGCCTTTTTGTTGCGGCCCCATGCAGCTCAAAATTAGTTGTAGCCTCACTCTGCTGAAGGACCTTCACTTGGGTGGATGGACAGAAGATGGTGCAGCATCCTTGTCAAGCAAGCCGGCCTTTTCTACATCACTTGGGTTTGATATCACAGCAGCTTCGCTGGGGTTTGGGTTGGAAATCACCCCCAGAAAAAGTGGCGTTTGAGAAGAATCATCCATGAGGGCGAAGAAAAACGGCTGGTTAACTGTAAAGGAGGGGTTGGAGCGGGAGATGACTACACTGGTCGCAGCAGCAGCTTCTGCACCCTCTTCATTTATCTCCATGCTGGACTTGTGCTGCACGCTGGATACCACAAGGGGGCCATCTGCTATACCAGCCAGGTTGGGACTTGTGAACAGTTCCCCTAGACCTGTGTAAAAACAGAGCAATTATCACATGTAAAGCTGATCAGCCAGGGCAGGTAAGATTTGCACTGGAGCTACAAATATTTAAAGAATTGTTTGAGTGAGACAGGCTTCCACTACCTTGGATAAGATCAACTTTACTGTCTTTTGGGGGAATATACTTAAATATATTTAATATACTTAAAAAACACATGGCAACATTTTGCTGCAATACTTCCAAATTCACAGCTCTGGAAAAAAAATATCTGATGTTGCTATTTATCGGTATATTTTTGAGTAAAATGAACATTGTTGTTTTATTCTATAAACTACAGACAAAAGTTTTTCCAAATTACAAATAAAAATATTGTCATTTAGAGCATTTATTTGCAGAAAAAATAAATTTTTCAGACCTCAAATAATGCAAATAAAACTTCATAAAGTTCATATTAAGACATCAATATTTGGTGTAATAACCCTGTATTTAAACAAAAATTTGTATAAATAAAAAAAGGGTTGAATTAAACAAAAATGGTATTAAAATCTAAATCTGTTTCTTTGATAAATCCAGAATGATTTCTTACCCATGCTTGTAAGTGCCTCATCAAGTTCCTGAGTGAAATCTAGTTTGAATTTGGGGAGTTTGACTTGCATGTTTCTCTCTCGGGGAAAGCGGCTATATAGGTCTGAGATGTTGAGTTTGGCCGCAATGGTCGTCACATTGACATTTCCACTCACAGGCATTACAATTATCAGGCTCATATTCCCTTTGAATGGAAAACGAGCGACCTGCAAAAGACAAGACACAGTTCTGTTTACACCAATAATGTCATTTGTAGCATGACAGTAAACAGAACTATATATGTAGATGTTGTGTTTTCTATGTATGTGTATATATACACATATGCAGAGAGAAGAGAGAGAGAGATAGAGAGAGAAACATGATTATAAAAGGTACCTGGGCATCAAGTTCATTATGATTAAAAATACTGAGGGGGTATTTTGGCCCAAGCATCATGTCCACATTGACTGCCAGGTTTTCATCAATGTAGAACGGTTCACTTGTGGTAAATCGAGGGTCAAAGCGCTTCTCCCACTCGCCTGAAGGAAAAGAAAAAACACTGAATACAAACTTATTAAATTAGGTGAGCTGGACCTTTCTTAACAAATACAAACACGTAAGAATGTTTTTTTGTTAGACAGCTACCTCATTTTTTAATGATTACCATTCACAAGGTAACACTATAAAAATTCCAAAATGATTTATTCTCTCTATAGGTTACTAATCTTCAAATATCAAAACTAGCAAGAAACAAAGATAATTGGAGATAAAACTTTCTAGAAAAACTTTTACATTTTGATCCCAAGGGGCACACAGATCAAGTCTTTGTGGTAGATTGGCCAGATGGGAGTTACTCCCAATGTAAATGTATTAGAGTATGGTTATAATGCAAGGATACCAAATCCTGGTTCTGGTTATATATAGTTCCCTTCAAAGTTAAGATCCAACTCAAATTTAACACACTGGTATTAAGGGCCCTTCAGTAGGGCCCAGAACCTTAATGATTTGGCGCCTACATGACTTGACATCCCTGTTTTATTTATTAGTTATTTAATTTCAAAATGGGGAAAAAGTGAAGGGGTCTAAGTACTTTGTAAACACAATACATGAACTGTTGTAACACAACATTAATAATATTAGCCTTATGTAATGAGTTTCCAAAGCTACACTACATGTTCATATGTTCGTGAACACCCTTTCTAATGAATGCATTCAGCTGACAATAGAATAGGATTCTGCCAATAAAATAGGATTCTCTGGAGCAGATTAACATGAACCAAAATAGCCAGGTGTAGGCTCCATAAATATAAAGCCCTTCAGCACTGAGCTGTGGAGCAGTGGAACTGCATTCCCTAAAATTATGGTGCTCCATTCTGTAAATTTGGCAAAAGTTGGGGATCAGTTGCCTATGTGGTTGGGATGAGGTGGGTTGAATGCAATCAAATCCAGAAATACTCCAAAATCTAGTAGCCTTTTCTAAACAGTAGTAATTTATAGTTTTACCAACAAAAGCAGGACACTCTTGATTCCGGAAGAAGCAACAAATCAGCAGGTGCCCCAGTACATTTGCCCATACGGGGTATCTCTGTTTACACTTTTCACTGCTGTGGTGTGTCCTCTTATAAAAGACTGTGCGTATGTCATTTACCTTTATAGTGCACAGCGTTGATAAGCATCATGACAAGGTTAGAGGGAAGACTGGAGAGGAAGTCTGTGACTTGGCCATTTGTTGACTTCTCTACCCACTCATTGATCTCCTCCAGCTCTGTCAAGGCTGCCGGCTCTGAATTATATATTTTCAGAGACTCTTGCATGAATTCCTGTTTCGGCTGAAATCCTTGAAAAGGAAACATTCAGGGATTAATCTAGTGTTAAGGTCAAACTGGTGCAAAGCTATTTTACACATGCACTCCAACTGATGGCCTACATTCCTTCAGATGGCCTACATTCGTTATCACTCACCAGAACCAAGATAGATGCGGCTGGCAAACCGCAGAGCATTTTCGCGGACGTGGTGGAGGAGGCTTTTCAGTGCTTTGTGGTAGCACGGCACTGTATCAGCATTCAGCCGCTGAAAGAGGAGCTCCTCTGTCTCATTCTTTGCCCCTGATATTTCGACACAACAATCTTAATCAGCATCAGAATTATATCCTTAATCCTTTAATTTTCCCCAAAATCGTCAGTGCGCCTAATAATTCTAATAATGCACCTTATGTATCAATTTTACCAGTCAGGTTGTAAGGAGCAGTAAAGTCATAGTTTCAGTTTAGTTCTACAGCACCAAGATTGAAACAATACTAGCATTAGCCTTGGCTTCCCGGTAAACTCGTTCAGTGTATTCAGTGTAGAGCTGTCGGGTGGCATAAGCTAGCACTAGCAGCTAATGCTGCTGAACCCAGCCTTAGTGAAAATCTGGAAATCCAAGAAGGAGAGAAATCTGTGTAGATTAACACCCAGTGCTCGTTTGAATTATGAGTTACAGTTTTGTTTACTTAACTTAGCTTAGATTAGTTTAGCGAGACCTGCTAAATTAGAAAGAAAACATGTTGACACCCCTGTTCCTTACTAGTGTTGTATAATAATCCAGAGTACGTCTTATAATCCAGTGCGCTTTATAGTGTGAAAAATACATTACAAGTGGACTTTTAAGAGTGAAATAATAATACAAAACAGAAAATATTTTGCGAAGTGTAGTGTGCTATGAACTTACCCAGAGCAAGCTGAGAGAGAGCTAAAGACACGCTGAAGGGTGAGATAATGACATTCGGTTGTTCTGAGTTTGCCTTCAGGTTCTCCAACAGCTGCAGTCCAAACTTCATTACCCCACTGCCTATGGCCTGCCTGATCTCTGGGGTGCTCCGATGCTTTCCACAGAGGCCATCCAGGTCTTCCTCTGAGGAGTTCTCGCCATTCTCAGGGGTTTGGGTAGAGGTTATTGATTCTGCTGTGTGAGAAACATCCTGGAAAAAATACAGAAAATCAAGACTCATGAATCAGGTTATGTGCCACTGAGGATTATATGAGCCAAAGAAGTGAGTTCTTACTGATCTGGGTTTGCTGGGTATCAAGGGTGTGAGAGGAATCTCAGGGATCTTTCCATTCTCTGCAGGTGCTGTATCTTCCTGCTGAAAGAAAAGTGCAAAAGCGGGTATTTAGATCAAACCCAGCGAAAGGATTAGATAAGAAACACAGTATTTATTTATTTGAAGGCTCTACAGCCTGTCCAACACACTATGATGATTGCCCTGCACACCAAACACTAGCGGTTTGACTCATCTGGTCATTACCAGGTTTAGAAGGAGTGCTTGAGCAGGAAGATCACCAGACTGTGCTGGACACTGACCCCTAGGGACCGAAACTGAAGAGCCCCAGTGTGGTTGCTTTACCATCCAGCCTTGTTTGCAGTAACAGAGGAAGAGGAGTGCAAATAATCGGAAATCCATGTCCTGCGGCCAATCTGAAATACAAAAAAAAATTCCAAGTATTAAAATACCATACTTTTCACGCTAAAATGCGCACTTAAAATTCTTTAGTTTTACTAACAATCATCAGTGTACCTTATAATCCAGTGCACCTTATGTATGAATTTTACCAGTCAGGTTGTAAGGAGCAGTAAAGCCTCTCCACGGAAGTACAGCGTTATACAGGAGTTTCAGTTTAGTTCTCCAGCACTAAGATTTGAGCAGTATTAGCATTAGCTGTTAGCCGTGCTAAGCGCTAGCTCTTTCTTCATTCAGAGGTGAGTATTATCGGCCTGTAGCCTGCTGCTAACCCTGGCTAGCCCTGCTAGAGCAGCATTAGCATTAGCCCCTACCCGTGCTAAGCACAATCTCCTCTGCCGTTTAGAGGTTAGTATATCGGCCTGTAGCCTGCGTGTTTACCGTGTTAAAACAAGCTGAAAGGGACAGACCCTAGCTAATATCACCCTGGCTTACTGAAACACTCAGGGTTCCTCAGTGTAGAACTGTCAGGTGGCATTAGCCGCTAACCGTGGCTAGCACTAGCGGTTAGCTGCTAATGATAATATTGCTGCATCCAACCTTAGTGGAAATCTGCAAAACAAAGCTTGCTGTAAACAAACGGGAGCACTTTACTTGCCCAAATAAACAGTTTTCAGAAGAGAAATCTGTGTAGATTAAAATCCAGCGCTCGTTTGACTTTTTTGGTTTGATTTTTTTTTCTTTTAAGAATTACAGTTTTGTTTACTTAGCATAGCTTAGCTTTACAGTTCTCAGAGACCTGCTGAATTAGAAGAAAAACATGGCGATACCCCTGTTCCTTGCTAGTGTCGCATAAAATGTGTTTTATAATCCAATGCACTTTATGTATAAAAATAGACCAGAAAATAGACATGTATTGATAGCGAACCTTATATTCTGAAAAATACAGTAATTGATACCAGAATCACAGCCAGCATTTACTGATTTAATCAAATGCTACTTTTATATCATCCATTATTGTTTAGGTCACTAATCATAAAATCTTTATTTCTGAATATCAGATTTTCTGAAGACACAAGTCTGTAATTTATCTGGTAGAAAGCAGTGTGCAGGTGTGCATTTTAGGTCTTCAACTCTGAAGGCTAAGGGTATACAGTACCTCAAGGATCAATCTTGGGGCCTTCGCTTTTTACTGTTTATATACTTTTATAATTCATTTTCTGTATTATAATGCTGACAACAGTGCCATCTATTGTTCAGCACCTAATTAAACTTTTTGTAGGTTAGAAGGTGTTTTTTATAATAATATACAACACAGATTTTTTAAAGTATTAAACTGCTTTTAAATGTTGATTGAAAAAATAATAATTTCATGTAATTTATTAATTCGGGGAAAATGCCCCTAAAGCTTCAGTCAGGCACTGCTTTAAATGTAGTGTATCTAGTGCATCAACATACAAATATCTTTGTTTAGCATTTGGTTCATAATATATAGTATACATAGTTTACATATAGTAGAATAACTAAAGAAATGTTGTATATTTCAGAAATAATCCTTATGTTGTCTTTGAAACCAGAATGAGACTTGTTTCTGCAACATTTGTTCTAGTAATTGATTATGGAGATGTTATGTTATGTTATATGCTTGCACCTTTTTAATGTTAACAGTCATTAGACACTGTTTATCATGGAGCTATAAGACTTAAGTACTAATTTGTCATTTGTGTTCTTCATAAAAGAACAGCCTTTTCTTTTGCTGATTCCTTGTATATTTTAAGCTCTAAATCCATTCTACCTTCGTATTTTTGTAAATGTATATATCAAAAGAAACCAGATGTTTTGCTCTCAAAATATACATCTTAATAAGATTGCTTTGTACAAACATAATAAGGAATAAAGAATATCAGCCTGGATTTAGCTACAGAAAATGTTTTATTTAACAGATAAAAGAAGCAAAAGGAAAACTAATTTTGTATAAAGTATTAGATTGATATTTCTTTAGTACGACACGACTAGAATGGCAAGAATGGCAATGCTGAAGGATAACGTGAAAACAATAAACTGGTACATATTTTAAAGCATTATGGGGATGCAGAAGGATTTCTTTTTTCTGGAAAATGGTGCTACAGTTCTCGGTAAACGAGCTGGATTACAATAAGTCACACTAAAGTGTCTTCTTGGAAATTAAACTTCCTAAATATTAATAAGTCAGAAGTTTGTCTTATAACAGAACAGGAACTGTGACAAAACACAACAGATTTTTAAGGGTTGGAAGAAGAGACAATGTTGAGTCCTCAATTAAATATCATTATTCTCAATATTAAATAAATGTCACCTGTGAAAAAATGTTAGCAAAATTACCCCCTACTCTTCGCCTTTATTTTAAAGTTTGACTTTTTAAAGTTCGTCTTGTTGTTCTAACTACTAACTGTTTGAAAACCAAAAAAACATATTAAAAAAAAATATTCATGCACGTGACACAAAAACACACCTTTAAACTAGTTTATTCAACTCCAAAATACATTGATTGGAATAAATCAGAAAGTAAATCTCTAGTTTATATCAAAGGTAGTGAAATGTGAAAGAATAAAACATATATTATTAATCCAAATTCAAATCAAACAGCACTTGAAATCAACTTCTACTGTGCCCCACTTTTTCCTTTTTACAGTGTACCATAACTAAATACAGCACTGAACAGAACACAAAGGGGCCTGACACCCATTTCCTTAGACATGTAATCATATCAGTAGATGTCAGATGTCTCCTTGCTTAGTAATCTTCCACAGATTGAAGCAGCTCTTTTAAAGATAATGTGAAATGATGAAAGCACTACCTCACAGCAGAACTCAAAGCCATGCGAGATGAAAAGAAAAGCGGAGGAAGAATCTTTTACCTTCAAGCAGTTATTTTGACAAATTCAGGTGACGTTAGGTCAAAAGATTTGAGGGTAATTGTTGCTGTAGTCTCTCTCTTTTGTCTTGTGAATTCCTTGATGCGGGTTGCGGTATCTGAAGGATAACAGTTCCCAAAATCAATATCCCTGACTTATTTTTTAGTGCAATACATATTTTAGAAAAATGTGTTTTTCAAAGCCTAGTAAGACTGGTTGCAGAGAAAGTTCTTGCTTCACTTTAAAGGAAGTGAAGTAACTCTAAAAGATCAATAAAGAATCAAAAAAGCTGAAAAATAACAAGTCCAAAAACAGAGGTGTGAAGGAAAATGTAGGTCAGAACAAAAATAGAAAAATACAGCTCTGACCACTTCATTTTTTATTAGTTTCTCTGATTTAACTATTATTGGTATTATTGTTGTTTTATTCTATAAACTACGGACAACATTTCTCTCAAATTCCAAATAAAAATATTAATTTAGAATATATTTAGAATAAAAAAAATCATTTAGAGCATTTATTAGCAGAAAATGAGAAATGGCTGAAATAACAAAAAAGATATAGAGCTTTCAGACCTCAAATAATGCAAAGAAAAAAAGTTTATATTCATAAAGTTTTAAGAGATCACAAATCAATATTTGGTGGAATAACCCTGTCTTTAAACCACAGTTTTCATGCATCTTGCCATGTTCTCCTCCACCAATCTTTTGGATAACTTCATGGCACTCCTGGTGCAGAACTCCAAGCAGTTCAGTTTGGTTGATGGCTTGTGATCATCTATCTTCCTCTTGATTACATTCCAGAGGTTTTCAATTTGGTAAAATCAAAGAAACTCATCAGTTTTAGTGGTCTCTATGTATGTGCATATCTATATATGTATGTATATATGTATGTATGCTTATCAATGAAAAAAAATACTATATATACAGACATATTAGTTCCAGTGCAGCTTATTTAGCTCTAGCCCACTCTACAAAAAGCCTCATGAACTATTAACTAGGCACATTCAAGCAACCCTTTTTTTTTGGACCTTTGACCACCTCTGATAAAAAAAAACAGCAGTATTAACTCTGTTCCTGCTAAACCTATTTATTTATTAATCTCCATAATCCTGCTGCTGCTTATAAACAACAACATAGACAGGCTTAACAATGTTATTTATTAAAAACAACAACAACAACAAAAAAACAATCTATTCAAGCTGGTGAAAGCTGAGCTTTTTTAGAGTTTGTAATGATATAAATAAATGTAATCATGTAAAACATTAAAAAGAACACAAATTCAATAATAAAAAAAAACTTACCTTAAATCTTTTTAGTGGTGACCTTGCTATCCGGTCCTAAATTGAGAGAGAGAGAGCAAGACACAGCAAATGGGCAACAGGAAAACAGCAGCAGCTGAACAGCAGCAGCTGAAGCGACGGTTACAGTTCAACTTTCATTGATCCGTGCTTCATATAACTCACCACCTGCTAATACATGTAAATATTGGGACAGCTCCTGAGGCCGCAAACACGAAGCCATGCAGAGAGATGCGTAGTGATATGCAAATGTGTGATCGTGACAAATAGGATGAGCCATGAGCTGATTTAATGTGAGGCAAACTGGAAGAGTGTGGTTACTGGAAGAGTGCGCTGTGCAGCATCCGATTACTGGACGACAGTCCAGGCCGTTTACGAGAAGCTCTGCAGTTGAGGGAGAGATGAAACCACAGAGCTGGTGTGTCTATTTGCAGATTGTGAATGCTAAATGCTGCTGGAGATTGGGCAGTATGATGCTTTACTTACTGAGTTCTGCCAATGCAGAGATTTTAGAGTCATTTCAGAGCTTTAAACACACTGAGAACAGCTGAGAAGCATTAAACTGACCTAACACAGGAGCAGGACTTTGCCCTATTGGACTAGATTTTTTTTAGAGGCTGGCTACAGTTCTACCTCCAAAGAAACCAGCAGATCAACTGATTAGCTCCCTCTTATTCACATGGGTACGCTAATGCTTTATACATACACTGTGTAGCCTTATTAATTCCTTATTTTTTTATCCTGATACACAAAAACTTATGGAGAGCCTAAGGTGACATCATGTTAAAAAATTAAAAAATAAAGAAATGCATGGCTACGCTTTATTAAGGTGTGTGAATGAGATAATTATTATTCTTGGATTAAAGGAGCTTTGATGTAATATTCAGTTTCTTCATGGGCATCCATTTACAGAACAGCAAACTTTTTAGTATTCTCCAGCTAAATTTAATCAACTTGTTCCCATGCCTTAATAAGTTGTGGCCACACATTAGGATCTCACCATTTTTTTTTGTTTTTTTTTACATGATGTCACCTTAGGGGCGCCACACAAACTAGCATTAACAGAGTATAACAAAATAACAAAGCAACAACTAACATTTCAGATCAGTTTGTTTCTTTACTTCAAATCATGACTATTTTTGACAGATTGAGTTTGTAAGGAAAACATGACATAGTTTAAAAGGAAAAAAGCAGAAAAAAAACATGAAACATTTTTCATGAGAGCAGTAACAAGAGGGGCTAAACAAATAATCCAGTGTTTTGCAGTTGCTACATATTGTCTGATTTAAAATCAACCTATGTTGATCTACATTTACTGACATGCCAAGTCAAGCCAAGGGTTGGCAGTTGATAACACCTACATCGCCGAAAACTTGTGAGTGAGGCAGAACACTAGCCTGTGCTGTTGGCAAGGTGATGGGAATCATCACATATCAGATTTTGTTCAAGGCCTAATAGTGAGTGCTTGATGGATGGAAAATTTAATTTACAAAATGCCAGCATTTAGTATTCTTCGACTGTTCTGATTGTGACTGGTTGCACCTGGTTAGAAAATTTCAGTGTCGCTGCCACTGTAATCGGGAGATGCTGGCTCGAATCCCGGTCATGCCGCCTGCCATCCGTTGCCGGAGCTCTAAGAGAGCACAATTGGCTTTGCTATGTCCGAGTCGCTGTGTTTTCCTCCGAGCACGCTGTGATGCTACTCGGCAATGCAGCAGTTAGAAAAGAGGTGGTGGCTGACTTTACATGTATCAGAGGAGGCATGTGCTAGTCTTCACCCTCCTGGTGTTGGGGCATTGATATATATATATATATATATATATATATATATATATATATATATATATATATATATATATATATATATATATATATATAATTAGAACTGTCAGTGTGAACTGGTGAACAGACAAGCGACTCTGGCAGAAACCACGCACACATTCAGTGCTGGAGACTCCCCACTCATACCATGCAGTTCAGTTCAGTGTTCATTAGCCTGTGGCAAAAGTCATGGGACATGTGACTAATTCCTAGGTCCTGTCCCAAGAGATTTTGCATGGCGTGTCAGTGTATTTTAAAAATTTCCTATGTCTACACAATTATTTTGATTTATTTGAATTGTGAGTTGAGAGAAAGAGAATAAGCTTATTTCTGTGCTTCTGTCACCTAAGAAATTTAAAACCGCTGGTCTTGTTTGATTTAACTTGCAGGTAAACGAGCAATACATCATATATGAATAAAGCTTTTTTTCTGATAAAAGAATATAAGCAGTATTTGTTTAGTGATGTTAGAGATTTAAAATTAGGAACTGTATATCTTGAATCAATCTCGAAGCATACAGTAATTATGATTACCATAAATTCAGGAGATGATCTTTCTTTTCATCTTTACCCTTATCTTGTACTTGGCCATATTAATCCAGTCTTGTTGATGATATAACATAGTTCAATTTTCACGTAACATATTTTATCAAAGGGTGGGGTTAAACGTAAATTAAATGATGGTTTGACTGGAATGTATACAGGATAAACTCCAGTGTGTGTTTGTTTGTGTGTATAGATGTCATTCCTATAATCAATTCACTTGGTTAGTTTCTAGGTTATAGAAGTTTATATATATATATATATGTATACATCATAAATATAAAATTATTATTACTACAGATATACATAAGATAAGAGGTTAAATCATTATAATCATCATCATTATTATTATTACAAGGATAGATTATTTTCAAAAACAATTTACCATACTCATCAGTTCACGCACCGTTACAATAAAAAAAAAAAAGCAAAATCACATCTGACCTGGGATTTTTGACCTATTATTTGTAAAGCCCGCTCATAGATAATAATCTATGGCTGGGTACTTGCCCATTTAACATGGTGCTCCAATTCAGAAACTTTAGATATATTTCATATTTAAAGAGGTCCAACAACAAAAACTAAAAAAATAATACATTTTCAAAAGCACCTCTATTATTATTATCCACTGTGGGGGACGGTCCAGGGACCAATACCCTGGGACTGTTTATACTTGTTAACATATCATTGAGAAAGGTCCACTTGTTTGATTATGACTGAAGTTACTCATGATTTAGAAAGTTATGAAAATGCACCATAAAACAAATAATGAGGGCTTGTGGCAAACATATAATACTACATAACACAATACTAAAATGAGCATCCATGAATACTGCATAGTTGTTGAGTGCATCTGGTGTAAGGTGACATGATCGCATTGACAAGGTCTGATCTATGATCCTCACAGTGGGTTTCTTTCTTTTCTTTTTTTCCTTTTTTTGGTGATTCTGTGCATCTATTTGGAAAGTGTAAACACTACACCAGAACCATGCTTGGCTCAACATTCCTGAGCAGTTCCTCTTATCCACTTTTCTAAAGAAACCATTCAATCATTCCTTCATTTGTCCAGGATAAGAATTTTCATCCTCGATTTTTTTTCTATACATAAACATCAGCTTGTGCAGTCATGAGTTCCATAAATAAATTGTAAAAATCGTAAAAATCAAAAATTGTTCTGTGAAGCTGATCCTTTGATTCTGATTGCGTGTGAATTAGTTGCACTAATTTTGTTAAACTTTACTAAAGATTGAGGCACTAAGTCCTCCTTAAATGACTTGAGGCAAGCTTCTCTCCCCCCCAGCTGAAAAGGGCATGAAAACTTTCTTTCATTTGGAGGAGGTGGAGCAGGAGGAGGATGAGCCAGGAGTGGCACGTACAACAAACGTATTTATAAGAGACACTCAAAATCAGAAAACTGCTTGTGCTGGTCTTGATTGTTCGCTTAAGCCAGTAGCCTGATGGCACCGTTCTCAGAGCCCAGCAGAAGAAGCCTCTTAGTTGGCAGCACAGCCAGGCTGGTGAGCGTCCCCCGGAAGTTCTCAGAGCTGAGCTTGGTGCTGCTCGCTGGGCTGGCAGAGATGTCCAACATGGAGTAAACACCTATCTTGTTGGATACAGTGCCTGCCACAATCTCAGCACCATAGAGGTCAAAGGCGTGGGTGGGGTCGGAAGGAGTCCTGTACTGGTGAAGGGGCTTGTGCTCGAGGTCTTTCCAAACCGTCAGAGTGTGATCAGTAGAGGAACTAACCAGCAAATTTCCATCAGTCGCCTGCAAGACATAAAACATAATCATAGACAAAAAATATGTTCAGGAAGTGGTTTCCTGAAAAATGTGAAACCTGTTAAGCTAGAATTACATTAGAACAGCTTGAGGTCATAAAATGCACATGAGTACATAACACCAGAGCACAGTCTAACACCTTATTGGATTGGATAAGTACAATCACACACAATGAAACATGCAATTTCAATCATTTTCACATGCACTTGTTGACAAACTGGACATCTTCTGCTAATCTTTGCTGCTCAAAGCCTTTTGTACCAAATCATGATTATAATCAACTGTTTAAAATCATAAATAATTTATTAATTTATATCTCATTACTAGCCATTATTAAGTCCCCATTTTTTGGAATGTGTGGCATGTACTGCATTACTAAAATGTAGGAATGGATATATGAAAATACGCTGACAAGACAAAATATAAAATAGATCTTATGTTCATACTGTTTGTAATTAATTAAAGTCAGAGTCAATATTAGTCTCTTTTTTAGCATTTTTATACTGTCCCAACATTTGCGTATTTGGTGTTCTTTAGCCCTCTGAAATTGGTATTGGCCAATTAAAACAGTAAAAAAAAAAAAAGAACAAGCAAGAATCTAAAAAAATACCAAGATTCAAAAGTAGACTGGTTTGTGCATAATGATCAGCACAGGTTACAAACGTGTTCCTAATAGGTAACCCATGTCCATATTTGTCCAAACGTAGGACTGCAAAGGCAGGAACAGAATCCTTGACCCTGATAATCGAGGTTAAGTAAAGTTTGTTTTGCTGTAGTCTCTTGTTGACTGCTTCTGAGCAAATGAAAAGGGTACAGCTACTGCTCAATCTGCAGAAAGTTAAGCATTGTGCTACAAACTCAAAAACTAAAAAGGCTTATGAAGGTAGGCCTAGTTTATAAGAAAAACAAAACAAAACAGAGACTGTATTTATGATTATATATTTATGATTATGATTTAAAAAGAATTTTGCATTTTTTGTAGCCAATTCTTAAATGGATCAAATCACAAAATCAAGTCTGCAAAACTTTAATCCTCAAGAATCTGCTCAACTAATTAACAACACAGGAACTAAGATTTCAACAGATATTACTACATGTCCAGTTAACATGTGCAATAAATGTGCTTGTGACTTCCCCTTACTCAATTCTGTGAAATCAAAGAGATGTTGGTAATCTGAAATGACCTGAGTTTTCAGGCTTTATGATGTATTTACATTAACCTGCCTCATGCTGTAGCCCCGTGACATGCAGGATATCCCTGCAAGAATGCAGCAGGTTCATACTCACCTTCATCTGCAGTATATCTCCTTCATGAGCAGGCCAGCCACGCAGAACCAGTCCAGTCCGTGCGTCCAGCAGCACTACGAACCCGGAGGAGAAACCGGCTGCTACCGTTCTTCCTCCAGGACTCACAGCCAGGCAGCGGATCAGACCCGCACTCATGTTGTTGTAGGCCAGGCGGAATTCATGCTAGGAGGAGAACAAAAAAATATATTTAAATAAAGAAGAGAAGAAAAAGATAAAGCATGGGGATAAACAAACAGGCCTCACATTAGGGGTGGGCGATATGGCCCTAAAATAATATTACAATATTTCATGATATGACAAAACAATAAAACAAAAAAAAGATATTTTAAGAATACACTACTGCAACAAAATTAAAATTAAATTTTATTATTGCATATGATATGATATGGTACACCCCTAACTGAGATATAAAAAATACAAGAATTTTATCAGATTTGTAACAGAAGTCCATGATCCAGAATGTCATGATACTAATAATGCACTCCATATATCTCCATATATCCAGGATTAAAGTAAAATGAATAATACTGGACTTATATAATCTCTGATGGTCTCTAGTAGATATATAATGGGAAATTAGAACAGCAAAAAGTAGTACCCTGATGTGATAATTAGGGCTAGGTGATATGGCATGATATTTCAGGATTTAATCATTCACTATATTGGCGATATTATTGCACACGATACAATATGGCACACCCCTACCTCAAACACAATGGGTCTCAATTATTATTATTACCTTATTAGTGCAGCCTTACTATTGAAGTACATTATACAAATAGTTAGGTGATATGGTAAAAAATAATATATAATGATAGGGCACTTTAAAAAAAAAAAAAACTCAATACTATCAATGTTTTAAAGTACAGAAAAAGTGCATCAGCAGAGGCAGATTTAAATATTTTTTATGTGTAGCACTTCGCATTACTTAGAAGACACAGAGTAAACTTAGGCAATTTTCACACCTGTAGTTTGTTTCTTTGGTTCAAATAAGTTGATGAGTTTGTTTACTTACAGCATTTTTTCCCTCACATGGTTTGGTTAGGTTTCATACAGGCATAAACCTAATCGCACCAAAATGTGCACCAATAGACCACATGCGCCTGCTGTGTCCTCCAATTGGTCAGAGCTGTCTGGCGCGGGAGCAAGAAAGTAAATATAGCGAGAAGATTCCGTCTTCTGCTGCCAAAAAATCTGCAAACTAGAGCCAGCTAGTACAGACTGAGAATTAGCTGAGGGGCTAAAATCCTAAAAACCTTCAAGGAACCTTTAAGTAAAGATTTTTAAAAGAAAATGTTTCATGAAGCACCTTAAGCATTCTTGAAGGTTCCTCCAAACGCCCTAAAGGGGACCTCCACAGTTTAAAATTGAAGAACCTCTAAAAGTTTCATAAGGAACTTTTAACTTTTAACAATGTATAACCCTGGCTTAAGAATCAGCTTAAATTTGTTCTTGAGAAAAGTCTTGACAAAAAGTCTCTGTCAGATTCATGGCGTGTTTTTAACTGCAGAATTGTTCACTGATATTTTCTTATAAAGACAGATTTTATTGTCATTGTAAATCAAACACATCCCAAGTAAAAAAATTATTGATCAGAAAATTGAGTGAATTCTGAAAAGAAACAGTCAGTGAATTAGCCCCAGAGTGACCAATCAATCTCAGTCAAAAAATATTTATTTGGCTACTTCAAGGACGGGATGTCAGCTGACAAACGACGGACAAGTGTACCTGCAATCCAGGCTTGCGTGGGTCTATGAAGCGAAGGACTGAGTCAGTGCTGGCGAACACAACACTGCAGTGAGGGGCAGGCATGGTAGTGACTGCGGTGATGGGATTCTTTCCATCTAGTGCTTCATAAGAACGAATCTGCTTACCTTGAAATGGAGAAAAGCAAATAAACAGCTCTAAAACTCAAAGCCAAAGAGTAAGAGCAGGTTCTATTCTAGGTATACAGTCTTAGTTACATTTCAATATGTTGCAATATATTATGGCACTGTAAGAAAGAATATGTATTTTTTCTCATCACATTTTAAGAAAATCATCATAGCATAAAAATTCACCATCATATGCAGTGGGATCTAAATCCCAAGACTTTTATATTCCAATATGTTCATACACCCCTATGCTTGACAATGTGGCTGCCTTTATTTACCTTTGCTTTTAATTAGCTTATAAGCTTTTCTAGGATCCTATTCATCAGGCCCATTAAGCTGATCATTCATTTAATCTCATTATCTGTGGGCAGCATTAATGGTCTCTAATAGGACTGCAGGATATGTGAAAAAAGGACATTGCGAACTTGAGCTATTCCGCAATATATATTGCATATATTGACTTGATCTTTTTATTAAAGATTACAGTTTAATAAAGTTAAATACGTTAAATAAATTAATATTTTAAAAAATAATTTGCTTCTGGTGCATGTCATGGAAAATAAGTGGGATTTTTTTCTTTTGTATCAAACCAATTGTAGCATTGCTTATATGATTCATTTGCTTTCCAAACCTTTACTGATTGTGGAAAAGTCACACTAGACCTAAAGCAGTTTGGACTGTGTGTCTCTACACTCTTCTTCCAGACTCTGCTCCCTTGATTTACAAATGCAATGTAAAATTTACTGATGGTCAGTGATGGTTTGGAGAGACATGTCATCTGCTGGTGTTGGTCCACTGTGTTACATCAAGTCTAAAGTCAGCGCAGTTTTGTTTTCCCGGAAAATCTTACAGCACTTCATGCTTCCCTCTGCTGACTACTTTTATGGAGATGTGGATTTCATTTTCTAGCAGGACTTGGCACACTGCCCACTCTGTCCAAATTACTGACTGGTCTTATATAATATTCTAATTTTCTGAGATACTGATTTCGGGGTTTTCATTGGCTGTAAGCTATAATCATCAACAATAAAAGAAATAAACCCTTAAAATAGATCAGTCTCTGTGTGTAATAAATCTATATAATATACGAGCTTAACATTTTGAACTGAATTACTGATATAAAGTAACTATATGGTATTCCATTTGTTTTTAAATGCACTAGTATAGTGATATTTTGCGATACTGTGAACAAGGTGACGCATTGCAATTGTTTAAATCAAAATTTAGGAAAACTCTCATAGTACAAAAAACACTTATTTTACTAGTCATAAAATCTGAACAGTGGGAGTACAACTTACCTACTTATACTTTTTAAAATCAATACAGTAGTGCAAGCACACATTGTGAGGCTGAAAAAAATGCTGTGCAGCTCTAGTCTCTTACCAGTGAACTGATCCCAGAGGTGCACAGTGCCATCACAGCTAACCACTTCCTGCAAAGCCTCCAGCTGCACAACAGAAAACACAGACTTGCGGTGCTCAGCGTACGTCAGCCTGGGCTCCACCTCACGCGTACCATCACCGTGATTATACAGCGGCCACAGCTTGACCGTTTTATCTTTGCTCCCAGAGAGAAAGTAGTCTTCTCCAGCTAAGGACGCCAGACACTTAACTGAGCCGGTGTGACCCAAAAAGCTCTGCAGGCGGATCTGGTGGAAATGGAAGTGCGAGTCCTGCTGGTTCAGACCGATTTCATATTGCCAGTACGCAAGCCAGTTCCCCTGCAGAGAGCGGCTACTGCGAGGAAGCTCCTGCTTCAGTGCGCTGTCCTCCGGGGTGTGGCCCAGCACCCAAGAGGACGAGGAGAGTGAGGAAATGGGGCCCACTGTTGTGGTGGTGGTGGCTGGTGGAGCATAGGTGACGTGCGGTCGTCCCCAGGTGTCCATAGAGGCCAGATTGGGACTCCCGCCCGGCTCTGTGTCCCGCTTTACTTGGATCCGGTTCCCTACTAAGTGGCTGCCGAAGGTTCCAGACTCAGGCAGGGCGTCTCCACCGAGAGGAGTGGAGGTACAGGAGGGAGCAGGGAAGGGGCTGCGACCAATATGGTGGCTCAAGCTTGGGGAGTGGCCCATGGAGGAAGCAGCCATTTCTGCTCTTTGACCACTAGCTAGGCTGAACTCTGGGCTTCCTGGACTTGCTCGGTCATGATAAGACTGAGCAAGACCCCACACCAATTCATGATTGGGAACCAGCTTGCGGATAGCGGCATCACCTAAAAACAAACAAAACAAAAGCTAAATTAATATGATATTGAGTAAAATCGTGAGCTTTGGGACTGGAAAATCCAAACATGAAACAATTAACTGTTTAACTGCTTGACAGAAATACAGGTTTATTTATTAGTAATTCTGGACATTGGATACTGGAATACTGGAAGATGTAAAACGAAATAAATACTTAAACAATTAAATTATATCCATTATTTTATTATATGCATATTATTTTAAACATTTTGAATATGACTTTCTGAAGCAGAAAATAAACATAAACCCTAATGTGTGGGTGCCCTGTATTGCTTTATGGAGCAATGGAACTGTGTCCTCTGAAATAATAGTGCTCCATCCAATACTTTTGGGATGAGTTGTGAAGTTGGCGATAAGGTGAGTTCGGGTGATGATTATCCAACATCCTGACCTTACTCACCATCACTCATGTTGCTGAATAAAACCAAATTCTCACAGCACTGCTCTAAAACCTATTAGAAAGCCTTACTTAAAGGTCTCCTTCCATTAAAATCCACTTTCTCTGGTTCTTTGTGAAATACTATAGGTTGCTGGCATGCTGCATATAAAACTGATCTTCAACCCCCCATTGGCTGCAGTAGCTGGTAAAAGAAAATGTCGGGCAGCCTCCACTCGCACCGCAGCATTAATAACATTTCTTTTAGCCGTGCGGATGCTCACCTCGTGGCCAAGCAACGCTGAGAGTCTGACGTTAAGTGAAGTTTAAGGGTTAAATTTACTTAGCACTTAGTGCTATATCTTTATAACTAAGGCTATATCTCTGAAAACATTTTGTTTTAGAGCTGTAAAACTGACTGTGGGGAAAGGCAGGTAGGCGTTCTCTGCAGCAGTGCTGTTAGCCAATCAGAGGCGATATGTTTGCATGTGTGAATATTCATGAGCAAGAACCAAATCCAGTCTTTCTTCAGAGACTTCAGAGAATTCAGTGAACTAAAGGAGGGCTAAATAGAAACAAAAAAAAACATCGCACGTGGCCTTTATGCATACTAGAGACCACAACCAGACATTTTAAAATGAAAAAAAACGATGAAATGAGACCTTTAAACAGTTAAAAACCAACAAACTGCCCTAATTACAGAGAACAGAATGCAAAAAAAACATGTTGGACTTGTGGTGTTAAACTTCCAATACATTAAAAATCACATCTGTTTATACTTTATTCAGATATTGATTTAGGTAAATATATTGTAACACTAGATTTAATACATGTCTGTTTTTTTCTCTTACCAATAAGACAGTAGAAAGGAATATAGGACGCATATGCCATCTCAGAGTTAAAAACAGCCTGTAGTTCTTCCAGAACACCAAGCTCACAGGTGACCTCTGATCCTTCTGGAGTGAAGACATCAACGTATGTGTATTCTCCGACCTCCCTTCTGGGAGCATTGTCCATCTACATGGCAAAAAATAAATAAATAATCTTTATTATTTAAACTAGCAATATTAAAATAGCAATATTGTAGCAAATAAAGACAAAAAATAGGACTGATTCAACCAAACTAGCTTAAACCAAATTAATTGTTCTAATGTGTCAACTTCTTGATACCTGGTTCTGCAGACTGTGCAGCAAGGTGAAGACCTGGAAGAACTGGCAGAGGGTGTCTGCCATGTGCTGCTGGACCATCTCCCTCCCAATGCGCAGACAGATGAGAGCCATAAGGCTCAGAGTCTTCAGACACAGTGCAGAACGAGTCTGCACTCCGCTGGGAAATCTGGGCATAGACAACAGCCAAATGAACAGAGGTAATATTCTAATATTTTAAGCTTATTGCAAAAGAAAGGTTACTTTCACTGAGTTTGGATGCACGCCACGTTAAAACAAGAAACAATTAAAACAAACAAAAAAAGAACCCTATTGTGTGAGGCTTTACCCCATCTTGGGAGAGGTGAGCAAATCAAGCAGAGGCAGCAGCACGTCCTGATTGATTTTCATCAGCATGTCCATTAGGGTGGAGTCTGACAGGAAAACTATGATCTTCTGAGTCAGCACCACTGCGCCCAGGAGGCCTGCCTCTTTACGAGTGTTCAGCCGGCAGGAGGAGGGGGGAGAGACCTGGAGAAGGGTCACAAGGATTGAACAGTCACATGAAGGACAGTAAATACCACAACAGTGGCATTCAATAACTTCAATACCAAATCATTACAGCTATACTGTACATACACGCAGCACATGCTCAGTGGACGACACAAACTAATATTCATGTAAATTCATAATTTAAACCCATCTACTGAGCATGAATCAATAGTAGCTGTGCAATTGAGAATCTAAAACCTCTGCAAAAAGCTTATGCATCGACCTCCTAACAGAGCTTTCTGTTTTTATAATGCAAACAATCATGGAAAACACTGCAATCACTGAGAGAGCAGTAAGCTTGCCAGCTAGCAGCCATTATACAGCCATTAAAAGTCATGTGAACGATTTTGAATCAAGCAGTCAATGGATAACAGTTTTTTTACATGTTCTTTGCTTTGTCTAGATTTTAGTTATAATTTCATATCATAGCTAAACAGAATATGTATTACACTGTAATCCCCTATATACACAAGCAAAAGTATTGAAACACCTGCTTTTTCGCCGTTTCTTCCAAAAATTAAAATGTAACAAAACAAGTAAATAGATTAATTATGAGCACTGCTGTCAGGATTAGCAAGGTCAGGGTGTTATGATCACGACCCCGCCTCATCACCAACAGTACTGGACACAGCCCAAAACTGCTGCACCCTTCTTATCTACGTCCGAGATTCAGCAAGAGCCAAACGTTTCATATTTATCTGCTATAGAGAGAGTCCCGTACATTTGTTAATTTGCTAATCTGTGTCAGGAATGAGTGCATTCATTACAAGAGCAGCCCACACACACTTAAACATATAGTGTAGGTCTTTACCAATTGTTTATTTTATTTTATTTATTTTTTTAGATAAACTTGGATTTTTTTGACAATAGTTCCTGCAAATGCCATGTCAGAGATAGTCATATGTTAATAGCTTCACGTCTGTAGTGTTACAGAGTATTTTATCATATAATGAGAACAGATGGGTGCTAAAGAAGATCTTACCAGGTAGCCAATGTAAGGAAGGTATTGGTAGGTCAGAACAGGTTCTCCATACAGGTGTGCTATATAAATAAGACAGTCAAGAACTGGCTTTGCTGTCCGGTCACCGACAACTGGTTTCTTCTCATACACACTTCCAACACTGTCGAGACTACTCTCCTCATTTGCAGATTGGACAAATTGGTGTTTTTCAGGGCCTACAGAAAAAAAAGAAGTGAGCCTCAACTACAGCCAAACATTAGAAATATGCATAAAATGTACACTAAAAAAAATGGTCAGTTCTTACCTATATAGCAAGACGTAAGCAGACGCAGCAGATTCCGGGCTACATATCGAGAGGTTACTGTGGGTCCCAGTTTTGCAACTAACCATCGAACAGTCTTACAAACAGTATCTGATTAAAAAGTCAGAAGTTTTTGCACCATTTTATTAGCAATAATAATTGCTCAGTAACGATATTTCTAAATGATAACAGTTTTAACTTTTTTTTTTTTTACTTACCCAATAATATCTTGTGTTCTTTCTCCTCAGAATTCTCTGAAGGGTCATGGTCATCATCCTCAACCACTATGTTTTTATCAGCCTCTCCTTGTTCCATCCCATTCATGAAATCACTCTCCTGGGTCCCCACTGTAACATCTGACTCCTCTGTGCAGCCAGACAGTGTGAGCTCAAGACTGGGGACTTTCTGAACAGTGCCCTCTTTGTCCTCCACTGTCTCATCTTCATCTTCCAATTCTCCTCCATCTTCTCCATCGCTGGCCTGCTTTAGATCCTGACTGCTGTCAGCAGACTTCAAGCTTGCCCGATCCTTGGTAGAGTCGCCATCTCCAATTGACACCTCACTGGCACTGCTCTTGTCACTTAGCTTCCCCACACTCAGAGATTCCTGGTCTTGGTCTTTGTTTGCAGAGTTCTGGTTCTGTTGTTTAGCAGAAACTCCAGCTGCTGGAGATGAGCCGTTATTGACGTAAAAGCCATTCTGGAAGTCCTCGCCTTCAGTTAGAAACACCTGGTCACTAAGACTTATGCCTGAAGAGTAGTCAATTAGACCTGCGTCTCCAACACCACCCACACCTCCGCCACCACCTCCACTGCCTGCTCCAACTTTGCCAGCTGAGGCAGAGGATGGTGGTCTACCATCTTCACAGTCGTAGTCTTCTTCCTCCTCTCCCAAACCACCCACAGCACCCCTTAATCCTTTAAGTCCTTGCCATTCACTGCCTGCACCTGTGTTGCAACTCTCGAATCCAGTGATAACCTGCAGGACATGAGGTAGGAGGCTGGAGAGGAACGCCTGTAAGCCAATCCGCACAATAAGCTGAAGCACAAAGCAGTCCGTGTAGAGGTAGAAGCGTCCACGAAGGCAGCAGGGGTTCTCATATACGCCGATCAGTGGCTTTATTAAGTACTTTGAGGCATTGCGGGGTCCAAGGACCCTGGAGACCGGCTCAAATAAGTACCAGGCAGCATATACAGCTGTTGATTCCTCAGTCATTAATGCAAGCACAAAGGGCAGGAGAATCTCCAGTCCCTCAGCAGTGATCTCTTCTTGAAGAAGAGTCTGCAGCTGCTGCCACAAGTTGAACACAATATCCCGACCCTGAATGCTGTTGATGGACTCCATCTTGGAATGATAGGAGAAGATGAACTTATGCAGTACTGGGAAATATTCTGGGTACGGTATTGGAGAGAGCACTGGACTAAGCAGTTGCCAAGGGTTTGGCGGTGGAAGACCCTCAGATATTGGGTCGTACTTGAAGAGAACTGGTGAGGAGCCAGTAGAGGGCAAGTTCAACGAATAGGTCTCAGATGCATGCTTGCGAATGTACAGAAGGCTCTCAAGTGCATGGTGAAGTGGTAGTGGGATATCCCGAAGACTTGCAGAACAAAGCTTCATTACTGCTTGGTAACGAGCACTCAGTGTTGTACCTGGCTTTACACCTCGCAGTTTAGAGGAAGAAAAGATTTCCGCAATGAAGACACCTAGGGCTTGCATGTCTCTGTGGAAAAGGTCTGTAAAAGACAGGGGGACCTTTGATCCAATGTTCCAGTCCACATCTATTGTTTCCAGGACTTGGGAATGCAAACCTCTACCCAGAAAGTTATTGAGCTTCTCCAACTCTTCCAAAGGCTGCAAAGGTTTGAATCCTTCAGGTAATGCTACTTTGAAATCATCTCCATTTGAAGCAGCATGCCCTTCTGGCTTCTTCATTACAGAAGGCCCTCTCTGAAGCATGGTACCCCTAATGCTAGACCCCAAAGCATTTGTGCCACTGTTTGATGTTTCTGCAGGAAAGGAACCATGAGCGGGAGACACTGCCAAAGATGTGCTTTCTACAGTTGTCTTGCCTCCTGCAGAGCTCCCAGCAGGAACTGGTATAGTGGTGGTGGCAGAGGCTACAGCACTTAAAGAATCAAGAGCCTCTGTTCCTTGCTCAAGATCTTCATCTCTATCAACCATTGTCCAGCCACTAGATTCACATCCTGTTGCCTCTGGGACCATTCCATCTACACCATCCATCCCTGTGTCAAGTAGTGGGATTTGCCAAGCCGACACACTGACAGGACCAAGGTGAGGAGGTTCTGCTGGTGAATACTGGTAAGGTGCTAGACGGGGTGGGTGAGGCTGGTCAAACAACTGGACAACTCCATAGCTAGTTAGATGGGTGTGGTTATCCACCAAGTGTAAGCAGACATTCTTAGCTTTTACAGCATCTTTACCAGACAGCTTGTAGCCAAACGTCAGGTCAATCCAATGGTGTAGCTGTTGAGACACTTCACGGCTCTCCAAGAGACGTCTGTGCGCTGCAATGAACTCCTCGTAGGAATTGCACCACGGAGGTACATCAAGGTCTGGCATATCTGGATGAATAGAACGAAATATCGAAGGGTCTGTGTAGAATTCTGGTATGCATTCATCTGGAGTCCAACCCTGAATTCGTTCCATGCTAGCTGGATATTCGTTGGGTTCCCACTGAGAACGAACGTGGCTGCAAAGTACAGATTTGGGGGTTCGTCTAGCTTTGTACACATAGTAGGTAATGTCTGACAGAACATCTGAGATATGATGGGGTACATGAAGATGATCTGACTGTCCTGAACAACCAGGGCCTACTGATCCCACAAGATCAGAAGAAAAACCACTTCCACCACCTCCGTTAGCTACTGCTGCTGCAAGGGCTTCTTTGGTCATTTCGTAAGTGAAATCCAGTTGTTTGTCACCCTTATTCAGACGAAATTTTGACCTCCTGAGATCACGAAATCTTCCATATGGCACAGTGAAGTCTACCACCCAGGGCAACACTGGGTGATAGTTGGGGTCACCCTCACGCCTACCAGCTAGCCGGTTGAGTTCCATCAAATAGGTAAAGTTGCTGACTCTACCATGAACCCAGTCAAGGACCAAAGCTTTGAGCTCATGAAGGCAGTCTTGGCAGTGCTGTACATTGACATCGCTTTTCACACTCACAGTGCCTCTTTCTTTTGCATTTCTTAGCACTTTTCTTACAGTTGCATCCTCCAAAGTGGCCCTGTCCTCTCCCAGTTCTTCATAATGTGCTAGAGAGATCTTGAGGCGAGTGCACAGCTGCTCATCGACAGCAACGTCTTGCAAGGAAAGTTCTCCACATGACAGTCCTGATGCATGACATTCACGAATTGCTATGAGCACCTGGTACAAAATAAACAGCACTTTAGCATTGCTGTTGGCAAGCTTGGCTGGACTGAAAGTGACAATGTCATGAAGAGAGTATTGAGTGTATGGACAAACGATGTACAACACCTCCCCGGACTCAAGCAAGCATTCAGCCTGGAGCACATTCGGACACAAAGTGTCTGTATGTTGCTTGGGAACTGTGGAGCTGGATGGTATAGGGCACTCTCTCTCCTTTTCCCTGGCTGGAGAGAGGGATGGTGACACCCGGTCAGTGGAAAGGAAAGAACATCCAAACAGTTTCTGCAAAGCTTGGCGAACGGCATCAATGGCCAACACCTGTGTTTGCTCAGTAGGTCCGGCATATGGCTGCACATGCTTCATGTATGCTTCCCGCCAAAGATTCCTATGGATGAAAAGAATATCAGTGAATAGATAAAAAGTGGCCTAGTGGAAATGTCAAGTTTTATATATATATATATATATATATATATATATATATATATATATATATATATATATATATATATATATATATATATTTTTTTTTTTTTTTTTTTTTTTTTTTACAATTCTGAAAATTGAAAATACTGATTCTGTGGGATTTCCACTGTCACTGAGGAATTTTCCACTATAAGACTTTGGCATGAACAAAATAACACAGCATTCATTTGTTTAGAATACAGTGAAAAAGTTATGTTTTTGATGGTTTAGACATTAAATTGCATTTAAGAGAGCATTTTGGCTCTCAATTCTTTCATAATTGCCATTCATGGTAAACAAACACAAAAAATCTGAAAAATCGTTGAAATTAAATAAAAAATCCCCTGTTAACCTCTGTGTAAGTTCTATAATCCAACTCAGTTATAGGAAAGTTCCTATAAAAAAAAAAACACAAAATTTTACATTTATTTTTTGAACATCATATGCTTAGTTTTATAGATCCCTTTTGAGGCTTAGGGAATTGTGGTTCTGATTGTCTCTGACTAAGTTATGCCATGGGAGGAGTTCCGTTCATATCTTCAGTTGTCATTTAAATAAATTAAGATACAGCAGTCATTCAAAGAATAATGACTAATTACATTCAATAATTAATAATAAAAGAAACGCTAAATCAAAGAAATACTCAATTATTTACAGTGGATCAAATTTCTGTGACAAATGATGTTCACACCTTATTTACACTATCATATCCTTTTTTCTATGTGTTTTGACTAGAAATTACACATATCCACACTAGCAGCAGTATTTATTTATTTTAACAATACCTGATGTTGCACTGCGACACTTTCTGCATCTGTCTCATGAAAGAGTCCTGGGAGAGCCCCTCCCACTGGAAGCCTTGCTCCTTGGCAAGCTTGTATCCCAACTTGCTCTTCCTTATGCCTTGGATGCAAACACGAGTCCAACCAGGTGGGAACTTCGCCTGCGAGCGCTGGAGAAGGGTGCGGATATCTCCATCACTCGCACAGTCACAACGTGCACAGCGAGTTATTCTCCCTTCCCTCAGACCCATCACCCAACGGGTCGGAACGAAGGCCACCAATTCATCGGGTCGTGGCCCAGGTCCAATCTGTCTCTGGTCAACCCCCAGGTCCCTCTCAATAGCTGATGCCAGCCACTCCATGACAACTTCTTCAGGTTTTACTAGAGCAAGTCACAATCTTGCTGTCTGACCCTGCTCCTCTAGAAGAGGGGCCTCCAGGCTTTCCTATGCCCCCATGTGAAGCTCAGAAAGAGGGGGAACATTTGCTTCAGTGAATAAGCAGTTTCTGAGGAATAAAAAAGACAAAACATTTTACTAGGTGAAATAGTTATTCCAGATATCTCCTCTGTAATTCTTTCTAGTATAAAAATAATTATTTCTTCAATTCAGGGTTTGACTATTAATAATTACTACATTATTGTCATATACAACTATACTATATGTTTTTGGTGGTCAAAATTACAGTGCAGGTGAATGTCTTACACCTACAGTATGTTACATATACATACATGTTATATGTTTATACATACTAAAGAAAACAATGAGTAAATTAGCCATTTAATGAATATGCTTCCCATTATCATAGTGTTTTTATGTTCTGCCTGTTTTACACTAGACAGCTAGTTCACCTTCTTGTGTAATCTTGTGTAAGCTACTATTAAGATTATTAGTACACATACATTGATATTGGTGTATTGCGCATTTTACCAATGTTTCTTTTAAGAAAAAGCTCATAGATAACACTTAAGACATTTTTCTGCAACATGCTAATATTTAAGGAATAGATATGACAATCACCCCATTCTAAAACTTGTGACAGTTTGAAATTTTGGTTATATAGCTTATTTCTCCCAATCAGACCAACTTCTTTAAATTATATCAACAAGACATATTGACCTGGAAGTTACGTTAAATATACATATGTATTAAAGCAAACAATGGGTAATTTAGCCAGTTAATCAATTAGTAGGGCTTCCAAGTATCATAGTGTTTTTATTTATTTACTGCCTGTTTTACACTGGACTGCTAGTTAATCTTCTTGTGTAATCTTATGTAAGCTACTATCAAGATTACTAAACACAGAACCCTGCTAAACCTAATGCTGTATTATGCATTTTACCAACATAACACTTAAAGCATATTTCTTTAATTCTATAAACTACTGACAACATTTTGCCCAAATTCCAAATAAAAATGTTGTCATTCAGAGCATTTATAAGCAGAAAATTAGAAATGGCTGAAACAACAAAAAAGATGCAGAGCTTTCAGACCTCAAAAGTGCAAAGAAAACAAGTTTATATTCATAAAGTTTTAAGAGTTCAGAAATCAATATTTGGTGGTGTAACCCTGGTTTTTAATCACAGTTTTCATGCATTTAGGCATGTTTTCCTCCACCAGTGTTACACACTGCTTTTGGATAATTTATGCCACTCCTGGTAGAAAAAAATCAAGCAATTCAGTTTGGTTTGATGGCTTGTGATTATCCATCTTTCTGTTGATTATATTCCAGGGGTTTTCAAATTGGTGAAATCAAAGAAACTTGTCATTTTTAAGTGGTCTCTTATTTTTCCACAGAGCTGTATATAAATATAGTCCTTCATCAGACATTTTAAATTCTCTAAATTCTATCAACAAGCCTTTTTGTCCTGAAAGTTATGTTACGCATACAAATATATTACACAAAACAATGGTAAGTTCTATTAGCCAATTAATGAATATGCAGAGCTTCCCATTATCATAGTATTTATTTTTTTTACTCACAAAATCAATAAAAGTTCTCTTTTACACCGGACAGCTAACCTAGCAATCGTGTTAAAGTATTTTACGGAATCCTGTCATTTAGCTAACTTAGTTAGTTAGTTAGTTAACTAGTTAGTTAGCTCAGAAACACAAAAATAAACATTTTAAAAACGCTTCTTATTACTGACTGGAGCTAACAGCTAGTTAGCTAGGTTAGGTTAGCTAGCCTGTAGCCCCTTACCTCTGCACTGTAGTCAGCTGCTCAGAAACTGCTCTGCTGATCAGCTGCTGTCATGATATCAGGCTCCATGATTTCTTGGCGGGTAAATGTGTCTCAGTCATTCCAGAAAGGCCCGCTGTGCAGCCCCACAGAACTCACGCGGAAAATCCTTAGCGGGGACTTTAGTTTCTGGCTGGGCGACAATATTTTGCTCCCTCTGTAATGATAGAAGCCATGATGTTGATGTCGGTGAAACACGTGACTCGCACCGCCTTACGTGCCTCAGCCAGCGCGCCTGCGTGCGATCTGTAAGCCACGTGGATTTACCGCACCGAACAGCTCCAACAGCTGATCTCCATACTATGATCTATAGATCCGCGCTTTTCTCCAGCCGCCGCCAAGCTCTCACAAATCCGCTCATGTGACTCTGCAGACTGATGGCCAGCAAATTCCCCCTTCACTATTTTTACTAAACTCAAACCACAAACTCGGGGAAGTGGTGGACAGATTTAAAACCAATACTCTTTCCAGAGTTCCCATTACTGATACTGAGATGTACTTGCTTTTGTTGGATTGATTGTATGCATTTAAACACGTGGAGAGTAAAACATTGACAGTTCCCTGTGGTTAAACATGAAGTCATTAAATTATGTTTTTTTGAGAACTTCTTTATCTGTATTTCCTTGACTGCTTTCCCATGCATGATAAACGCTCATGTGACTCATGTGACATGATTCCTATAGCAGGACCCGTCTAGATTGAAAATACATTTCATTTATTTAATTGTGTAGAAAGTAAATTAAATACGAGTTCAGAAATCAATATTTTGGTGTAATAACTTTGTTTTTTAATCAGAGTTTTCATGCATCTTGGCATGTTCTCCTCCAACAGTCTTACCCACTGCTTTTGGATAACATTATGCCACTCCTGGTGCAAGAATTTAAGCAGTTCAGCTTGGTTTGTTGGCTTGTGATCATCCATCTTCCTCTTGATTATATTTCAAAGGTTTTCAATTTGGCAAAATCAAAGAAACTTATCATTTTAAGTGGTCTCTTATTTGTTGCTATATATCTAAAAGGATTTCTAAAGCTGTGTATTGGTGCTGCATGTCCGAACGAGGGCGCTGTTGTGCAACTAAAAATCACAACTCAACCAGTGGCCTGATACCTCTCATCAGTGCACTGGTTACCAGCAACAAGTGCATCTAAGTTAAAGTATAAAACACGGTATCTAACAACTCTTTATTAGTCTATAAACATTTTTATTTACACGATATTGAAGTTTTCCTGAGGTTTCCTCAGCAAACAGTATGAATAACCGCGTCTATCTATGCAGATAAGGATAAATATATATCAGGAACGAGTTCACTGCTGTGCTGAACTCAACGTATTAGCTACGTCAGAGACCGTGATTTCATTCATGACAACCTCTCTCTCTCTCTCTCTCTCTCTCTCTCTCTCTCTCTCTCTCTCTCTCTCTCTCTCTCTCTCTGTATTTAAAAGGGAAGTTTCTGGACACAGCTTCACTTTACTGGATTTCTCTGCATTTTGAAGATGTCACCAATACTGAGAATCATCTGGACCATGAAGAGGGGCTTAGTCCTCCTCTGTACCCCTTTGATCTTTCTTCCTCTTCCTCTTCTCATCGGTACAAGGGTATGTCCACTCGACCTCCATCCTAATAAATGCAGAATAGTGTGATAACAGATTGATTTTTTTGGTTGATTTTTTGTTTTATGCCCTTCCTGTTCTTGTAATGCCTCTATTATTACTATTCTCATCTTCTCACATGTTGCCTGCATCACTTAAGTGGTCATCCAGTGCAGTACCTAACTTCACCTTGCTCTTCTATCTTTTTTTTTTTTTTTGTTTGTTTTCTGTCACCTGTAGATTTAGGACTGGATGATATCTTGATATTTTACAATATATTTTACAATATAGTTGATTACACTAAAAACAAAAAAAAGACTATTAAAGTTTTATAGGTAGATGTGTGAAAATATTGAGAAACAGCCCACTTTACACCTATCTAATATGCAAATTTACATTAATTTTCAAGAAAGTCAAAACAATGCAAGCTCCAAAAACTTGTATGAAACATATATGCAAAAAAAAGTTTACATTTAGCTATTTTGTAAGAATATAGATCAGCTCTTATTTATTTGACAAGGTGTAAAATAAACTTCTTATTCTTCTTATTTTAGTTAAGGTTTATACTAACATATTAAATTGTCCTTTACAAGTTTCTAGAAAGGAAAAAAATGTATTACTCTGGAAAGAAAAATAAAAGAACCACTTTAAAAATAATGAGTTTCTTTGATTTTGACCAAATTGAAAACCACTGGTATATAATCAAGAGGAAGATGGATGATCACAAGCCATCAAACCAAACTGACCTGCTTGAATTTTTGCACCAGGAGTGACATTAAGCAGTGTGTAAGACTGGTGGAGGAGAACATGCCAAGATGCATGAAAACTGTGATTAAAAAATATCAAAATATTGATTTCTGAACTCTTAAAATTTTATGAACGGTATTAATTTGAACTTGTTTTCTTTGCATTATTTGAGGTTTCGAAAGCCCTGCTTATTTTTTTGTTATTTCAGACATTTCTCATTTTCTGAAAATAAATGCTCGAATTTGGGAGAAATGTTGTCTGTAGATTGTAGAATAAAATAAACAATGTTCATTTTACTCAAACATAAACTTATAAATAGCAAAATCAGAGAAACTAATTTAAAAACTGAAGAGGTCTCTTATTTTTTTCCAGAGCTGTATGTTGAGTGTAATAAATCAGCATTGGCCTGTACATACTTTCCTGATGAGACAGTGTGTATGCGTATGTGTGTGTTCCAGGAGGCCAACTGTGCCTTTGTGATTATGCTGATGGCAGTGTATTGGTGTACTGAAGCTCTGCCGTTGGCCATCACTGCTCTGCTGCCTGCTGTCCTCTTCCCCCTGTTCGGCATCATGCAGTCTAAACAGGTACATGACTCTGATATGACACTGTTCACCTTCTAAATTGAACACACATAACTGGTGGCTAGATGTAAATAAATGTTATTGAAACCTTTGGTATAATTAATTGTCTGCATAATGTTATGTATGAATAGCTCTCATCAGATCTTCGGATCTTCAGAGTTCTCTGGGTTTGTTTTTTTTAGTGTGACACCATAAAATACCCATTTGAGATCCCTCAACAAAAAACTAAAACTTTCAATTGAGTTGATTTGGTTAAGTTCTTGAAAAAAGTGTCCATTGAATTGTAACCGTAGTAGAGAGCCACACTGGTGCGATCTTTTATTTAAAGTGGCAGTTTGTATTATTTAGTTTCTAAACTGAAAGCATAAGCTGAAGCTGAAGGGATAAAATATTGTGTTTTATGGTACCAGTGTGCTGGAACGACCATCCCAGCTAAGCCTAATATATTCATTCTAAAAACTGGGGTGTCCGGTCACTTTTTGTGGGAGTTCCTTTGGCCGCATCACACGTCTTTACATACTTACGTCACACGTACAGCCTCTAAAAGAGGATCCGGCTCAGTTTTACTGAACGCGAGCAGCTGGTGGAGCAATGGAAACTTCAGAAGGGGAAACGTAGAGCTCAGTACCTCCCCCATTCACCCATAGTAAAAGTGTGTGGTTGAAGTGAAGTTTCAGACTGAACATAACCTGGAATGAGATTCATCCGCTCTGAAATGAGACTGCATCACACCTGCCCAGTTTAAAATTATTCTTCCACATGCTTGGTGCAGTTACCCATTCTCACCGGAGAGAGCCAAATCCCAAAATATACGGACATCAGCTTTAAAAAAAAACCCCACTGTATAAAATTCCACTGTATATTTTCTCTACAAAACATTAAAATGGGAGTTTTTTCCCTTAGAAATCCCTTTAGTAGTATTTTTCTACTTAAATTACTTATTTTGGCTCCAATATCCTATTATCATTTTAATGGACAATTATATAAAGAAATATATACATGAGGGTTTCCTAGAGTATGAAAAAAACATTTAAACAAACAAATT
Organism: Astyanax mexicanus; assembly: GCF_023375975.1. Classification (NCBI taxonomy): domain Eukaryota; kingdom Metazoa; phylum Chordata; class Actinopteri; order Characiformes; family Acestrorhamphidae; genus Astyanax; species Astyanax mexicanus. The sequence goes on along the minus strand of NC_064425.1, from coordinate 14,330,630 downwards.
ACCCTTTAATCATTCACCATTTTAATTTTAATAATCATGTTTCTACATAGAGCCATATAGTCTTTGTAGGAATGCATGTACAGTATTATCCATAAAAAAAATCTAGCACTTTTACACTGACATGCCAAAAGTCATGGAACAGGAACTTGTATACTTTCCATGACATTTGCATGAAGAATATAGTTGTAGGGACTCCTGTATTGAAAGTGACGACTATATTTTATGTCTACATTTATTATTATGACTTTTGTGAGCCAATTGTGCTAAAATATAGTTTTTACTAAAGTATAAAATGTCTTATGTATGTTGTCTGACACAAGCCTATCTTTTCAATGATGTTAAAGGAAAGTGCACACTACATACCAGTGTTTAAAGTAATTGCAGTGTTCATTCTGCTCTAATTCTCCAGGTGTGCATGCAGTACCTAAAAGACACCAATATGTTATTTGTGGGTGGTCTGATGGTGGCAGTGGCTGTGGAACACTGGAACCTGCACAAACGCATTGCTCTCAGGGTGCTGCTGCTGGTAGGAGTGCGTCCAGCTCTGTAAGTGACCTCCACTAACACTGTTATGAAAGTTACATTAACCCTCCTGTCATGTTCATTTTTCAGGAACAGCAATGGTGTTCCTCGGTCAGTTTGACCAGGTGCATGTTTAATTATACAAAATATGTCTGAAACCCCCCCAAAAATCATAACAAGCAGTGTAAAATTTTATTACTAACTCAATAACTAACTAGTCTAACAATATTTAGTGCAATGGTGTTCCTCACCTATAACAGGTAATGGTTCAGTTAGAATGAATCACTTTTTTTTTTTATTAAAAATACATTTTCACAAAAAAATCATTTTCACTACTTTATTACTTTTTTTTTAGTTTTTGTTTTAGTTTAGGTTTTTAGTAGCTAATAGCCATGGAAAGTGCCCTTCAGAGAACCATCGCTGGTATTAGCTAACAGCTAAACCCTGCAAACCGTGACATACCATATCTTTATCTCGAATTGAGATGACAGCAATGCTGTTAAGTAAGATATAGGATTGGTTTGTTGAAACCAAACTTGGGAAACCAAGCAGGTAGCGATGCTAGGCTAACATCTGACTTACCTGACGGCTGCAATTTAGCCATAATCTCTCCAGCCAGCTAAATGCACATCAATGCTTACAGGACGTCCAAAGAACAGTAACACATCTTTTAAGACGACAAATTACAAATAATAATTCTTACAATATTTATACAACATTCTTCTTTATTACAGTGCTAAAAGCTAAGTAATGTTTATTTATTCTACTTGGCTCTTGTAGCTAAAGGTATGGTGCAATACTGTATTGTTTCTCAGAAACACAGAATCGATTTTGAACAGTTTATATGTTTACATGTACAAAATGGTGGTGTTGTTGGTGGAATTGCAGCTAGAGAGCAGTTTTAAACTCCCACATTTTATGCATATATATTGGTGTTTATACTGTTTAAAAATCACATCACCTTGCTCACAGTATCACAATATATTGCCACATATTGAATCATAACCTCTGTATCGTGATATTTATTGTATCTTCAAGTTCTTGCCAATACACAGCCTACTTGTGAGCTGTTACGCTACAGTTAACCAGCCAAGAAAAGAAAAGCTCATTTTTTCACAAGCCCACCATCATAGGCAGGGAAAATGAGCATGTTTCAACCTGAGCCAAAATAACAGGTCTTTAAATGGGCATCCAAAACTGTGTTTGCCTTTTTGTGCCCCAAAGTCACATGGTACTATTTATACACTAAAGAACAACTTAAAATAGTCAGTATATGCATTCTGTGCATGCTTAGAAAATCAGTACAAAATTGTATCTGGTTTGGTTCCCTCAAGATTATGTTTTCAGTACCTTTAATTAAGAGACATAGTTCCTTAGTGCTACATTTCTTTAGAATTGTTTTTCCTCTACCTTTTAAGGGACATAGTTCGACCTATGAACCAAAAAAATACCTGTACAGAACTTTTATAATTACATTGTACAACAAGTGTTTAGCATTTGTGCATTAAAGTATACAGAGGCACATTCTGTGTAGACAATTTATTAACTTTTATCCAGTTATGATTAAAAAAATAAATACATTTGGCTCAGGGTTTCCATTTGAATGTAACTGACTGCAAGATTTGGATCTGGTCAGGAATCAGTTCCAGTCTTCTGTGAAATTTAAAGACCAGTATTGCAATAATGATTAGAAGTACAGTATATACTTTTAATAGATCTCATTTTAGTTCTCTTTAACTCTAATTAGGATTGCTGTTTAAGGATTCTCTCTCTTTCTCTCACACACTCTTTCTCTCTTTCTCTCTTTTCTTTTATACAGGCTGATGCTGGGCTTTATGGGTGTGACCGCTTTCCTCTCTATGTGGATCAGCAACACGGCCACCACAGCCATGATGGTGCCCATAGTTCAGGCCGTGCTTGAGCAGCTGAACAGACAAGAGAGCGAGCCAGCACTAATTGACAACAGTGAGGAGCAAAGCCTGGCTGCAGATGCGCAATACAGTGAGACAAAATACAAAAGTGCACAAGGTGAGAAAGTGTACCATATTAAAGTTTGGTTTGTTGTGTTTGTTTGTCTAAAATGTAATGATATTCGATTGAAATTGTAATAAATTAGCATCACAATATGGTTTTATGTGTCAGGGTGTGCAAAGCAGGGACACAAGGAGAGCAGATGCAAATGCAAGTGTTAATTAACAATAAACAGAAAGCAAACAATAAAACAGAATTAAAATAAAATGAACAAAAACTACATATAAACAAGGAATAAACTTAGACTGGAAACAAAGAATTACCAATAACCTAACATACATAAAGACGTACAATAACACGACAAGCGAACACAGAAACAAAAAGGGTTTATTTTTATAAAAACAAAGTAGACAAGAGACAGGAAACACCTGGGGACAGGTAACAAGGGGCGGAGCTACAAATGAACACAAGTAAAAACAGTAAGGCGGAGACATAGGAGAAGCACGCAGACAGGAAAGGCACAGAACAGTACGAGAACATGATATTATGGTTATTTTATTATTTAATGTATGGGTAATTCTGACCAATTGGATCCAGTGTAGCACAGTACAGACCTTGGCACCTTTTAACCATGTAAGTTCTAGTGCATTCTGTTTCCTAAACTTTATACAATTTCACAAAAACAAAGTATTGTGATATTTGTTCAGACATTGTGATATTTCGATTTTTTCCGTATCACCAACCCCTGGTATTGTTGGTCTTCCCACAGTGGTGGTGAGTGGTCTGGATGTGGCAAGTGAAGCTGCAAAGCATAAGGAGGCATCTGCTAGAAGAAGGATATGCAAAGGCATGACGCTGTGTGTGTGCTATGCTGCCAGCATCGGAGGAACAGCCACCCTCACAGGCACAGGCCCTAACCTGGTGCTCAAGGGTCAAATGAACCAGTAGGCATTACTCCTAATTAGTAGATATTCTACTATACTGTACTTTTTTTAATTAGCTTTTTTTTAAGGGCTTTTTTGTTTCTCTTTTTTTAAAGTCTTATTGCTAAAGCTGCTATTTTTTCTTTCTCTTATTTAGACAAATGAAGTGACTTTTAATTTCTTTCATCCCAGGTTGTTTCCTGAGAATGGTGACATTGTCAATTTTGCCTCTTGGTTTGGTTTCGCGTTTCCAAACATGATCCTTATGCTGGTGTTGTCGTGGCTGTGGCTACAGTTTGTCTTCATGGGTTTCAAGTAAGTATTGTTGTCTTCTGAAAATGTGTAGTTAGAGATATGACCAAGAAAGAATTTCTGATGTAGGGGAACATATAAGGCTATCACACAGGCCAGGACCATGAGAGACACATACTGATAAAGTTTAAACAGTTTATTTACAAGGGGGATAGACATATAAGGAGAGTCTATGGCAGGCAGAGTCAATAACAATAAGGCTGCATAAACAAACAACATACCAGGGAGTAGAGAAGTAACAGGGTTGGTACATGGTAAATCCAGCAGAAGAGGAATACATAAGAAAGTAGTCAAAAATACAAGCTGGGTCAGCAACAGAAAACAAGCAATAAACATGTCAAAACATAAAAAGCCACATAACAGTAAGAAATGCATCGTAGAAGAGCTAGAAAACCTAGATTCAATACTCAGCAACAATGAGAGCAAACTAAGGGGCATTTATACTGATAATCTAGGTGCACACAACCAATAGCTAGAGGAACCGGAAGGCCGTAGTGTCATGTGATCTGATGAGTCATTCTGTAGTAGTCCTGAGTGTGAGAATGCTGGGAAATGAAGTCTCTGTTTCTCTGACAGCATCAGGACTGACAAAGGCATTTTTCATGTTTCTGCTCCCACACCCTATATATATATTTATATTGATCAATCAAAAATCGGCTGAAACATAATCCATATTGAAATGTTAAGTAGAGACAAAACTCATCCCAATACATTCCAAGTCAGTCCTCTACCAACCTGCTTCTCTTTACATTATGTATTGATTGTGTAGCTGTGTCTCTTGTAGACTTTAGATTTAATATGTTGAATTAGATTAATGTCTGTTCTAAAATTGCCTCACTTTTCTTTATCTGCCAATCTGTTTCTCCCACCCTTCACTCTTCAGCTTCAAGAAGACCTGGGGCTGTGGAGCGGTGAAGTCTGAAAAGGAGCTTGCCGCCTATAACGTCATCCGAGATGAGCTCAGGCGGCTGGGGCCCATGGCATACGGAGAGTTCAGCCTCCTGGCCCTGTTCTGCCTGCTTGTGGTGCTGTGGTTCACCAGGGATCCGGGTTTCGTATCTGGCTGGGCCACACACATATTCAACTCAGATGCAGAGTAAGGGTTACACTCTGCAGTTTCCAGTAGCAAAGCTTTCATTTACGTTGTCGTAATTTCACAAATCATAAGTATGGTATATAGAGATAATAGATGGTAATGCAGCACTGGGTCCAGAATTGTGCTGCTGTTAAAGTAAACTTGGACGGGTGGATAAAGTCTCTGTTTATATCTTCAGGTACGTGACCGATGCCACCGTGGTTGTGTTCATCGCTGTGCTTCTTTTCGTTTTGCCTTCAAAGCCTCCGCAGTTCTGGTGCGGCACATCCACTGGATCTAACCCAGGTGGGAGAAACTTTCTGTAATTTTTTTAGTATCATTAACTCCAGTCAAAGACTCTCTGGAACAGACCCGACTTAGTCTTTTGGAAGTTCATTTCAAAAGCATAGGGTGAAGTTTTTTTCTATTGCAGATGTTGTACAAATGTTGAGTGGTAATTTTTCGCCAGATAAATAAAGTGGCAGTCTGTATTATTTCGTTTCTACACTGAAAGCAGAAGCATTTCTGAGTGAAGAAGGGATAAAATATTGTGTTTAATGGTACCAGTGTGCTGGAATGACCATCCCTGCTAAGCCTGATATATTAATTCTAAAACTGGGGTGTCGGGTCGCTTTTCTCGGGAGTTCTTCTGGCCACATCATGCGTCTTTATGTACTTACATCACATGTACAGCCTCTAAAAGAGGATCCGGTTCAGTTTTACTGATTGCAAGTGGCTGGTGGATCAATGGAGACTTCAGAAGGGGAAACTCAGAGCTCAATAGCTCCTCCATTCACTCATAGTGAAAACAAAGTGTGTAGTTGAAGTGAAGTTTCTGACTGAGCCATTATCTCTCTCCCTGACTGAACATAACCTGGAATCGGATTTATCAGCTCTGAAAGGAGACGTATCACACCCGCCCAGTTTAAACTGATTCTTCCGCATGCTCAGTGCAATTACCCATTCTCTCCAGAGAGGGCCCTAAATCCCCAAACTTATGGATATCAGCTTTAACAGTTCAAAGTAATTCGCCACATGACATTCATGTCCATTATAAGTTTATGTACATTTCCTACAACAACTGTATCTGTACTTGCTCTCACACAGGCCAGACCAGGGACAGATACATGCAGATAAAAATAACAGAGTTTATTACCAAAGGCTTGTGAGGGACAGGCAGGGTCAGTAACAGAATGGCAGGAAATATAAACAACATACCAAAGAGTAGTCAAGAAAAGCAGGGTCATACATTATAAATCCAACAACACAAGGGAGAAGGCAAAAGAGAGATCCACATATACAAAACAGCAACAGATAATCAATAGAATGGGCAAGGCAAAAGACAATAAATGGTGATACAAAAAAGGGTCAGTAACCATGTAGGCAAAACAATAAAACACGTCATAGAAGAGCTAGGAAAACTAGATGCAATCCTCGGCAAAGAACTAAGCAAACTGAGGGATATATATATATATTTACTAGGGTGGGCAGGTGGAGCCAATTAGTAACTTGGAGAGCAGAAACACCGTAGCGTCATGTGGAAGTCTTAAGCAGGCAGACTGACAGCGTCAGGACTGACACTAGCTCAGATTGTTCAGTACTGGACTAAGTGCACTTCTGTTTAGTCTGTCTAGTATTGCGCTATGCAGATTGCATTGAAGTTAATTTAATTGCAAACAACACCTATAATTAACTCAGCAATGTGCTGAAACTTTGATGTGTTACTTTTTTTATTTTTGTGATTGATGTTTCTTCCACTGTGCTCCTATCCACAGGTGCTCCCACGCCACCTCTGCTCACCTGGAAGGTAGCCCAGAAGAGAATGCCCTGGAACATAGTGCTGCTTCTGGGAGGAGGGTTTGCAGTGGCCAAAGGGAGTGAGGTAAGGTCCAGATATGCATCTTGTCCTATCTTGTCTATGTTGATGTTTTAATGCTAATACCACGTCTACCAATCCCTAAGGGTGTGTTTATACTTGTTAATTGGTTCTCTTGGTTTGTACCAAGCAAGAAAATGAAACATTCTGACATTTTAGTTTGCGTTCATACTGAATTATGTGCGATTAAACCACAATTATGGTGACAATGGTCAATGTGCTCACTGATGTGCTGAGCCCTCATTTCAAATGAGTGGAGGAAAAATGAATGTAGCAGAAACTGTATAAAGTTGATGTGTTCATTTTCGCCAATAAAAGATGTATAATAGGCTAAATCTGTAATTTTATGTTGAAGTGACTGCATCCCAACTCACCCACATTCTTACTGTATTGAGGTGTCTATACTAGTACAATTAGTGCAGTTCTAATGGTTACTTAGTATAAAACACTGTTCAGTGTGGTGCTGTGTAGTTTTAGGAAAGGCACAGAAACATAGGTAGGTCTGCATAGAGACTCACCCGTCATGAAGCAGGCAGAAGTGGTTATGTGTCCATGTCCATCTCAAGCTCCAAAAATGTCTGTAACACAAGCATTTTATGATGTCACATCCTGCGTTTGGGTCAATAAGAAGCCTTTGGTTTGTATTGTGATTAGAGGTGGGCGACACTGGAGATTTAAAATGCAGGGCCAGTATTGGCAATATTGATATTGATATCGATACCGATCCTTTTTTCTAATTTTTCTAAGCTTCATAAATCCAAAGGATCCAAAAGCCCTAGAATAGAATTTCGCCAAACATTGTACTTGACACTGTGTGTCCTAGTTTTTTCATGATAATATCAAATATTTTTTAATTTGGGTTTGTCTAAAATGGGACTCAATGAAAGTTGGACCTTGTTAAAAAAAGGATAGCTGTCCTTATGATGGAAGGGTGATTTCAAACTTGTCCTTTGTGTTGCAGAAAATGAGATATGGCTGAAATAACAAAATAATTTGCACAGCTTTTAGACCTCAAAAAACGCAGAGAAAGCAAGTTCATATTCATGAAGTTTTAAGAGTTCAGAAATCTTTGTAAATATTAATATCACAGTTTTAATGCATCTTGGCATGCTCTGCTCTAACTTTATGCCACTCCTGGTGCCAAATTTTAGCAGTTCAGCTTGGTTTGATGGCTTGTGATCATCCATCTTCCTCTTGATTATATTACAGAGGTCTTTAATTTGGTAAAACGAAAGAAGCTCATCATTTTTAAGTGGTCTCTTATTTTTTTCCAGAGCTGTATATATTCATATATTTATATATACTGCCTATAGCCTGTAACTAACTTGTGCTCAATATGTTGTGTTTGTGCTGCTGCAGGTGTCAGGTCTGTCCAGGTGGTTGGGTGATCAGCTGACGCCCCTGCATAATTTTCCTCCGTGGGCCATCGTCATCATCCTGACCCTCCTGATTGCTACTTTTACTGAGTGCACCAGCAACGTGGCCACAGCTACCCTCTTCCTGCCAGTTTTGGCCTCTATGGTAAGAATAGCAGGGAAAATGAGTTAAGAGTAGGAACACATCTCTTTGAGAGGCAGGTCTAGATTTTTAGTGTAAGTTTATACCCCGTGTGGGCAAGTGCCAGCGGAAGATAGGCACTAAAGCACAACTCTGGCCTAGATTCACACACTCCATTGTCTGTTCAGCCACGCTGAATTATTTCAGCCCCTTTTTTAGAGGCCCCACTAGCAGCTAGCCAAGTTCTCAAACAATCCAATTCAGCTGCTGCCCGTGAGTACGTCCCCTACCCTCTCCACACTGTGTACACTGCTTCCCTTTAGTTCACTCAGAAAGCTTTACAACGAGACTTGGCTCCAAATGAAGCAGGCTAGAGTGGTCTGAGAAAGACCTGTCTGTAGACAGACCTCCAAAGCACTCAAATTGAGTTAGAGAAAAAGAGTTAGAAAAGAGAAAATCTATGGGGGGGAACGAGGGCTAAGCAGGGCTACATAATAAGGGGGTATGCAAGGAGATGCCATTCCCTAGTAAAAAAAAAAATAAATGCTAAGAATTGAAATCCGCATTAGTAAAAGTCCCATCGCCTTTTTCCTTTATACTGAGTTCATCAAATAAATTTTTCAAATAGCTATATATAAGCGTATAAAGCTTATACTTTTATTTTAATAACTTTTATTGCATTAAAAGCATTAAAAAAAGTTATAGCACTTTAAAACCAACCCCTCTCATCCCTCACTCACAGTTATTTATTTTTGTCCTGCAAAAATCTGATTACTGTATTATTACTAAATACAAAAAATCTAAATATAAATTTACTGTACACAAAGCTTATACATTTATCTCTGGAAAATGGAAAAAACATAAGATATATCTAAAAACATATTTTCACTGACTTCAGTTATTAAGACGTTGTAAGATTCAATTTATATAAAAACATAGATTTTTCCATCATTCACATTTGTGAATACAGTCCAAAAATATGTTACATTCAAATTAAACCTTTCACTTTTATCTTCATAAAAAATGGAAAATGGAAAAAGTTTTTCCTTGCCTTCATATTTGTTTATAGCTTTTCTGTATCCATAATCTTTATAATAAGAGTGTGTCAGAAAAGATGTGTTTTTTCTTCTTCTTTATTTTAATCAAGCCTGTACTTGTCTAACCGAGTTCCTGCACGTGTTCAAGCCTGAGAATGAGAATGACACACAAACACGCACATATTTCTACACAAAAACCAGGGTCCACTCTATTCTTTTACACCCGAAAACATCTGAGCCCTGTCTTAAAAGCTTGAATTATGATGTGTCAGCTTGTTCTATGTGTTTGGCTTCTCAGCTGTGCAGGGTTTCTGATGAGGTGTGCTGCTTTCTTTCAGCAGACGTGAGTCAGTCTGGATATATCATCCTTCAGAATCACGGCTTAATTACACAGGCTAAATGAAGGTTTATGGCAAAAGAAAACCACCACTTAAAGCAGAGATCTGAGTCAGAGACACAAAGGAATTAAAGTAGAGCACTTGTCATTTCAGCCCAGTGTGAGTCACGTGATGTTTTATTTCTCAATTGTTTCTTTTCATGTTTTTGTTTCAGTCCCAGTCCATCGGAATGAACCCCCTGTATGTCATGGTGCCCTGCACGCTCAGCACCTCTTTCGCCTTCATGTTACCGGTGGCCACGCCCCCCAACGCTATCGTCTTCTCCTATGGGTACCTCAAGGTTTCAGACATGGTAAGAATTCCAGTGTGGTTTCTGGGTCTGTCTGTCAGCTGAGATAGCTGTTTATGAAGTTTATTTATAGTTAAAATTTTGACTTGTAATTAAGTGTACCGGCTATAAACCGGCTATAAATGCTGTAAACGCATTTAGTATCGTCTGGGTTTTTGATCATAGTCATCTATTTGCTCACATACTCTAAAACTGGATTACAAAATAGAGTGTCTGAACCTCTTTATTCTTACGGTGATAAATCATAACTGTAACTCTAACTCTTATTTTTTGCAGTCAAGTTAAATTCAATTTTACAATTTCATAATGATGTAAATTGGAAGGCCTATGTACATTTGCCCATTCAAAAACTTCCAAAGATGTCTTTGGATCTGTTATTGTGATTGTTTATTACACCAGCACATGGAAATGCAGTGATCCTGCCATACTTTTGCCCTGTCTTAATCATTTTTAATTGCTTAATTGTGTATATAATGAGAAAATGTTCTGTATTTCAGTCACCATATATGCAGGCTGCACATTTTTCATTATGGTTAAAGTGTGAATCTTTATTATATTTCTGTTTGTTTCTTTTATTTTATTTTATGATCAATTTTGGATACTGAAATGAAAACACAGTATATCTTGTTTTTCCGATGATAGTAACACCACTAAACACATTTTGCTGTTTTTCTAATGACCAAAGGTACATGGAGTTTAATGTCACTAAAAGCTAGGTCAGAAAATGAAATTCATTAAATGGCTCCAAGGACGTTGCCTGATGCCAGAGACATTGTTTCCAACAGTCTGGAGATAAAAAATATGATTTTTATATTTTTACATCATTTAGACAATCTGGACATTGTTGGAAACCAAAACAGCCCCTGAATGAAACTTTATTAATTTAGTTTAAAAAAAAAACCCAGTTACAAGGACACGTAGAAGCTGAGTTGTTGCTTTTTGAAGTAAAATAAATAGGCTATAGTTGCACTGTAGAAATCTCAGCCTCAAAGAATGGTGTTTCTATACAATGCACTTTTATATCAATCCAATCTGAATTAATCTCAATTACTGAAATATGCCAAATTTAGCTGGACACAAAATATTGGGACATCTGCTCATTGATTCATTGTTTATTCTGAAATAAAGCCTATTAAAAAGAGTTTATCCTGCTTTTGTTGGTAATTTTGTAGTAATTGTCTCTACTGTGCAGGGAAGGCTTTCTACTAGATTATAGAGCATTGCTGTGAGGATTTGATTGCATGAGGTCAGGATGTTAGATAATTACCAGCTTACCTTATATTTAACTCCTAAGCTCTTTCCACTGTTCCACAGCTTAATATTGGGGAACTTAATTCATACCTCATTATATCTCAATCCTCTCATTAGTCATGGTGCAAATACGTTTATGTTTATTATCTGCTCCAGAGAGTCTTATTCTTTTGGCAGTACTTCTCTACAGGGACAAGATAAGTTGTGTTTATGTGTATTTGCACATCTGTGTAAGCAATAGGGTGCAACACATACATTTAGACATACAGCGTACCGCCTTGTGAAAAAGTTGTGTATTTAAATATAATAATAGTGTACTTGAAGTATACTTTTTCTGCTTATACTTATATTTTACCTGCTTAATCTGTATTTCAGTATATAAAGTGTACTTTATTTCGTTGTGCTAGTTTTGTACCGTTGATGTACATAATACATAAAAAAAATAAATGCTTAGTATTATTTTGTAATAAGATGTTGTAAGATGACCAGTACAAAATTAGCACAGTAAAATAAAGTATACTTTTTTTGATAAAACTATTCTAAATGTGTCCTGGGAGACTATATTTCTGCAATAAAATTGTACTTCAGTGAAATTCGCAACCAAATTGTTAATTTTGTGTTGACAAATTAAAACTGTGATAAGGAACCTTTATGTGTTAAAATTATACTTAAAAACTACTTTAACTACTTTAGTTAGTTTAACAGCTGATCCTTGCAGCATTTTCTTTAAAGATGACTTTTGTTTTTACCAGTTTATATAGATTCTTGAAAATGAATGTGATTAGATGTGTTTAATCTATATTTTAATCACACATTTAATAAGTGTTTAATATTCAGTTGGACAGCTCAAACATATACAATTAAATTGGAATAAATAGTGGCGAAAATAAGCTATGACTAGTATACTCAATTAGTATAAATTCAGTGCAAATGTATCATTTGTAATGAAGTACAAATTAGTGGTTCCAAAATAGCACAACTTAAGCACAGTCCTACTTCAGAATGGCCAATTTTGAGATACAAGGTTATGAATGTGACAGTAGGCTTGTCATCAAAACGTTCTGCAATTATGATGTGGTGTTTTCCTTGTTTTCCTGCCATAACATGTTTATTTTTCTTTTATTCCAGGCAAAGACGGGCATAATAATGAACATTATAGGGATCTTCTGTGTCACGCTAGCCATTAACACCTGGGGCAAAGCTATGTTCCACTTGGACCAATTCCCTGCATGGGCCAACAGGACAACTGTATGAGGGCCGGCGGCATCAGACGAGAGTGAAAACGCACATCTACAAACTGCTCATCTTCTTAAAGACTCTTTTTATACCTCACAGCCTTCCAACGACTGAAGAGCAGCTCTTTAAATCGAGTCTTCAGTTTGTTGGCCTTGTGGATTTTCAGAGCTGCTATCACTGACACAAAGGGCCCAATCCACAAAACAGCAGTTAACCTGCTTTCCTCTTTGTGGGGAAAGTATATCTGCATCCAAAATGAAAGTCCTAGTCCTTTAAGTCTTTAAAGAGTTGTTTTTTTTTTGTGTTTGTTTAAATGTGTAATATATATTTAAAGTATATATATATAAATATATATAGAAACAGGTGGAAAATAATCATTAAGGCTTACCCTGTGTGCCATCAGAGAGCTATAATTGTAATTATGAATGGGTAAATCTTGTTTTTACTGTCTGAGTGAAGAGACTGTTTACCTTGCTGCCTTTTTTTTAGTCTGAATTCCACACAGTTCTAATGTGTCCATCTTTCATCAGTTCCTCTTATTTAAGTGTCAACAGAGTGAACCTCACAATACAAAAATTCACACTGACACTTACTTACAGCGCGTACCGTACGAATCAGTTAGTGTCAGTTATGTTTTTGTTATCTGCATTGTTATGGTTCTAGCACATAATGTTTCCAACAGTTACATGACACTAGCTGCACAGTTCCTGAACAGTAGCTGCACAGTTCTAAAGTACAACACTTTGTATTGTAATCCTTTGATAATACCAACTGCTGATCATTCCCATCTACGTAACTTCTACTTCTTTTAAGTAGCCCGGCGCTTAGGCTGTGCTTCACTGCACGCACTCAAGCAGTGTGTTTTGTACTCTGTTTAACTGTGTTTAACTGTTTCCTATTACACTACAGATAAAGGGGCTTTGAGTGATGTCATAGAGGAATCACTTTTGCACTTTTCCATGAAGAACCATGTGTCTTATTCATCAATACTTAAAAAAAGAAGAAGACTTTTCTTACATTTGTTCTCAGGAGAAAAAAAAACTTTTCCCATTAAACAAAAAGTGTTTCTACTATGGTATTACTCACAGTACCATTAGAAGCACCATTATTTACCCTTTTCCACTTTAGTATGGTTATTTCTTCATAATGAAAGAAGAAAAGGTTTCATCATATTGTACAGTACATATATACATTATTGGTATATACAGATATATGTATATATATACAGATATGTGCTTACTTGAAACTTGGTTTAAATTTCTGAAGGTTCATTTTGTTCATTAATTTATTAAGACCCATTATGCAATAACTAAGCGACCACTAATATAAACCATAATAGTACATTGTATATTTAAATATTGGATTTTATATATTAGCTTTTCTGTTTTCATTGTAGTGATTCTTGACCTGCACTACTGTAAAGTGATGACCTAAGTATGGTGTGTAAAAAGAACACAATTTTTCTTTTATGTTTATTGAAAAATAGCTGCAAAAGAATTTTAATTAAAGCATATATGTACACAGTCTTCTTTTGTCATGTTTCCTTATTTTCCAATTCATTATATCTTACCAGTTTAATGGTTTACTTATTTTTCCACATTTTTTCAACAGTATCAACTTTTTATGAAAGGTTTCTTTAAAAAAAAAAGCTATGAAACAAAAAAACTTGGATTTCATGTGATTTCAAATTGTTTTTTATGTAACTTTATACATCACTGGTTAATTATTTGTAATTTATTTATTCTTAAAGACAAATCTTTAAAATTTAGGTATTTTTTAGCATGTTCTTTTAGATAACATTCAACTGTGCAGCTACCAACCACTTAGCAACACCATAGCAAGGTGCAATGGGCGTAAGGTGCAATAAACCAATCAGCGTTTCACTTGCCATTCCCAGGTGTTTTGGGGAAAATTAACTTTAAGGTAATCCTTTATTAGTCATTAATTGGGAAAAAATTCAGTCACCCTAGCATAAGTAATAGAAATAGGAGAGAAAATGACTCAATAAACCATATAGATGAGTGGAAAAAAATGAGTGGTTAGCAGGTTCGCCTCCCAGCACTGTGGTTTTGGGTTCAAGTCCCTATCTGAGTGTAGTCCATGTTTTTCTCGTGTCTGTGTGGGTTTCCTCTGGGGACTCCAAAAACATGGAGATCAGGTATATTGGACACCCTAAATTGCCCAGAAAAACTGAATACTCTAAATTAATTTGTATATGTATGCACTGTATAGGTATGTGTATTGTACAGGATTGTGTGTGAATAAAATGTATGTATGATTGTTAGCAGATATGGAATATGGATTGGCACTCTGTCCTGGGTAAATGCTGTAATGCCCGATGCGATGCAGTCCTCCAGGTGGAGGGTTGTTTCCGGTTGAGAGTACGCTGTGCGCTATTGGCTGCTGCTTCTCTGTGTGTGGATGAGTGCTGAGTATGAACGGTTGTGTATAAAATGTATAAATTGTAAAGCATCATTGGGTTTCTGTAAAGGTGCTTTATAACTGTAACTTCATTCATTCTTTCATTAAAGTTGGTTTGTACATTACATTACATTACATTTGTATAGAGTTTACAGTTTGTATAGAGAAATTATTTATTTCTCAGTAATACTCAAGATGATGTTACCTAAAACCATAAGTTGCAATTATTGCTGAACAAGGGGGTTGTGTCAGATACTGAAAGCAGGTTCACATACTCCCCCCCCCCCCCCCCCTCTTTACATAATTTCTGTTAAAATCTAATGAAGTTTATTCATATTAATGCAGAAATATTAAACATTCTAAATAGAAATTGGCCAAACTTTCATGTACTACTCTCTCTATACATATAAAGCATCCAAAGTTAATAATCTACAGTGTATATATTGCATATTTGAGATTAATAGTTGTACTTTAACTCAACTCATTATTTTAGCATGGAGTTCTACACACCTATAGTACCAAGACGAGTAGCATCTTTAGGATGTGTTGCAGTTTTTCACCATTAATTTAAATGGAACTTGTAGACAGTTTAACATGCTGTTCCAAAGGAACCGAGAGGACACCGTGAACCTGAATAAATACAGCATGTTATGCAAGAGTAACACTGAGAGTAGTACTCTCTGTAGCCGGGAGAGACTTTTTTTTTAGGTTGAACATTAAAGGGATTCTGTTATAGCTAAAATTAAAAGCCAGGCCTGAGTTAGAATTACGGCACATGCACAAAAGTGGCCAGAACACAACAGTGACCAAGAACAGCCTCAATGTGGACTGTACAATGTGACTTACAAATACCGCCTACACACTCCCAGTATTTTATGTGGAACCAGCTGTGCACTGTCATAAACTTTGTGCCTCGTTTTAAATGTGGCACAGTCTGTAATACAGAACCAAGCAGACAAAACATTTCTCAGGGATGCTTTATTGGTAGTGTCACAACACCAATAATAAAATAAAACAAACGAATCCAAGAAGACTGAAGACCTGTGTGCCTGGATCAGCTCTATAACAATGGGAAATACATAGAAATGTGGCAATTTAGTTAAAATAGGTATAGTACCTGCTTAGCTTTTTATTTTGACAGTTAAAATACTGTTAAATACTGTATTACATAATTATTTCACAATAGTTAACACACACATATATTTATTTATAGCATATATATTTATATGCTATATACTATATCATAGCATGTTACATATTCCTCCACCTAATGCTCACTCCACCTAGCACTCTCCTGTCTTTTTTATTGTGCCTAATGTCTGTTATATTCATTGTAGTGCTGTCGAGCTATTAAAAAAAATCTAATTAAATATGTGGTCTGTAAAAAAATAATCTAAATCAGTTGCATTCATCACTATTTGTTAAGAAAGTATTTTAAAACTATAGAATTTAAATTAATTTTAGCAGACGAGCAAACAAAATAATGAATAAAAGGAATAGACCTAAAAGCTCCCTGTAATGAACATCAGTAACAGATGCTTTAAACACTGTATATCTCTCACATCATCAGGCCAAAATCATAGTTTTTCATAGGTAGTGATGCACGTTTAAAAAGTCGCATATGCCAGAAATTATTTTAGTATTTTTCAATTAAAAGCTGAAGTACGTCCTGTATACGCTCTGTAATATTAAAATATACCAGCTAATACACCCTGCTTAAAATGTGTGAAAATTATGATATTTGACAATATTTTGGTCACGTCCTGGACGTTCTTTATTATTTTTAGTATATATCTTTTCGTTAATACGATCTGGCCTGTGGACTGTTATTATGAAGCCCAAAATGGCAGATTAGCAGCAATAGTTAAGTTAATTGTTTTCCAAGCTGAATTAATGGCTAATGTTTGATAACAGATGGATGGCGCTGTGCTGGTTAGACTAAAAAATAATGAATAAGAGAAATACAACTTTTAAACTGTTATTTAAAAAGATAAATAAAAAATGACACATAAAAAGTAAAGAATTTATAAAATATAAAATGAAGAAAAAGATAATAATAGTAAAAGTAAAGTAAAATGATAATGATAAAAAAGGATTAAATGAATAATAATGAAATAAGAACATAGGAATCAAAATAAAAACAATAATAAAAAACTAACTGTATTTATAAATAAATACAAGAAATTAAAATGTGATAATAATAATAATAAGAAGAAAAAGATAAACTCATTTAAATGATATCTGCATTATGGCTATACTTAAGTCCAGTGTTTAGTTAGTCAGAAGCTAGCGCCTTAATGCTAGCTAACAACCAAACTCCCGAGCCGTAAGGATTGGCGTGTGTTAGCCCTGATGCTAACCATATTCTGAGCTGATTTAATCACTGATGTTTGATAACATATCGATGGTGCAGTACAGATTAGATGAAGTAAGATATGCTGTTTGATATGACGTGTGTATGATGTTTCTACATTATACACACTATATAGGTCAGAACATCAGCATGGGTAGAGGAGGCCATGAAGAGCAGGTCAAGAGCCTCCATCTTGTTACAGTGACCAGAAATCGAGCCGCAGGTCAAAAGGCACCAAGAAAGGCGATTAATGACCTTTTTACACATTATTTTTTCTCACACACTGAACTGAGACTGAACTGAAAAAGTACTGTATATTTCTACCTCAGTGACCGCTGTGTTCACGTATGTTATAAGCTGACTCATATACCTCACACCCCAGCACCTTTTCCTCACCACACACACACTGAGAAAGTCCTGTGTCATCACTACACGGCCCCATCTCTCTCTAATGGCTTTTTAATTTATTTTCTTTATTGTAGTGTTTTAGTTTTATCGTTTTTGTCTGCACATTTTTGTGCTTCAGGTTGTCTCTTTTGAACTGTTTGTTCCAGGGAGCACCATCATGGTCCTGGACTCCACTGTGTACTCGTTCTCAGATGGAATGACAACAAAAGCTTCTTGATCTAAATTGTCTGCTTCTAGTTCTGTGGTTGAACATTTACCTGTGTGTTTTGCAGGTTTGCACTTTATGTAATGTTCTGTACTGTGTTGTATTGTTCTTTTCAGTGTAGCGTCTGGGTCCTGGAGGAGCACAATTCCGCTTCATTGTGTTCTTGTACACAGATGGAATGACAACAATTCCATCTGACTTGATTAAAAGTAACTTTTTAAAAATTATGATATCTGCATGTTCAGCATTTTTTTTTTTGTATATATATCGAGGAAATGTATGCACATGGAACAAATTAACAAATATAAAAAACAAATACTGACATTTTATTTAAATCTGAATTTATTTCTTTACTAAACATTTAATTTGTCTGGTGTACTTCTTTATCAAATCTCCTGTACTAAGGCCACAGAATGAGTGTAAATGATGATATCAGCGTATTTGTAATTCTAGTTCTAGATGGTGTTTGGGAACTTTCTGCACTTCTGCTCTTACACAGTAATATGATCTGCGTCCAGAGGTTAAAAGTAGTGAAATGCAACTAAACACAGTTTTGTGCAGAGTTACTTCACTGGAGGTTTTATTTCCATCCAGCTGATTCCACCTGTTTAACACAAAAATGTCAGATTTTCTCATATAGACAGTTACAAACCATTAAAATAAATAAAATGTGGGTTTTTGGAGTGCTGTTTCAATAAATATTACTAATGTTTTTTTATGACATAGTGCTGATGTCACACACAAATGACACTGAATTTGAATTTTTTTGTGTAATCCAGCCTCTTTTCAAATTCCAATCTCTCGAAATGTCAAGCATTTCACTTACCTACAATGACCCTGCCTATATATTTCTGGAATTTCTTTTTATGTTCTGTCGTTTTGTTTTTTGTTTATTGTTTATTGGTACAACTCAATAAAGTTTAAAAAAATCAGTCTCAGCCTTTAAACAGTTGATTTCTTCATGGATAAGACTGTTAAATCTTGATTCTCATATTTATTAAAAAAGGTGTTGGGCTAAGTAATTGTCTTGTCTTTTAATAGTATACCTTAGAACAGCGGTTCTCAATCTTTTCCACCTCACAGCATAATGAAAAAATTTATATATTTTAAATGTATTTACTTATTTTTTTTAAGCTGGTCTGCATCAGGTGCCCATGGCTAAGATTCTTATAACTGATGGTGTTTTTTTTTTTTTTTTTTTGCCAAATGATGTTGTCTTTACTTTCTATTATGTTTCTATTATGTGGTCAATCACAAAGCAGCTAGCATGCTGTCTCTGAATAGCCAGGACACATAAACCCCAGGGCAGAGTTTTCAATAAAATGCAGCCACTCTGTCTATGAAAGCCACACTAAACTGACCAGTTCTGAGTATGTTTCTTGGATATAACTTGAGAAATTTAGAAAAAAAAACCAGAATAAACTGATTTGCATAGCCTTGATTTCAGAAGAAATGCATGCGTGTCTCAAAAGGGGGAACCCAGGAGCAAGAAATATTTTTTGTATAGGAATAATAAAAGAATGAACTCAAGGATACTCTACTACCGACATTTTGCAAACAACCAGTGAACACAGGCAAGAACTGGAGCCAATCGTGAACAGCGCACTCTAATCTGAAAACAACTGTCCAGCTGAGGGACTGCATCACGTACTACAGCCATGTTCTTGTTTTTGGACAGTGGGAAGACACCCATGTGGACATGGGTGGGGATAACATGAAAAATCCAGCCAGATAAGGACTTGAACCCAAGACTCCATCCATGACCTTACTTTCTTTACATTTGTTTATACAGTAAATTGTTTTTTTGATCAAATTAATGTTCAACACATGCAATGGCATGACAAAAAATAACAAACTTCCTGTCTTATCTGAGTTTTCTTCTGAAATGCAGAAAACAACATCTCTGGATCTAAGGTTAAAGCTAAATGAGTTTTGGGGAAGTAGGGCTAGGTTCACATTACCAGGCTAAAATGACTCAAATCTGATATTTTTTTTTCCTCAACGTGGCTCAGATCTGATTTTTCATTGCTGTGTCAATGTGCCAGATCAGATTTTTTTTCAAATCAGATTAGAGTCACTTTCATACTGTGTGTGGTCTTAAATCGGATACACATCCGATCCATGGACATGTGACTTGAATGTGGACAGTCAAATTCATGAGGACTTCATGCATCTTTTGCTTTTACCCAAGCGCTACGTGCTTCTCTCTCGTACCCTCACACATCTCTTGGTGCAGCTGTGCAGCTATAGCTGCAAAAACAGCAAAAGCAAACTACCTAGCCTTTTTTCTCCTCCTAGCCCTGAGCATGAACTTCAGACCAGCTGTTTACTGTTTACTCTCCACTCCAGCTAAAGATGCTCCACATATGAGCTGCTAATGAATCCATTTCCCTTTATAAAGCTGTGAGTCGTCTATCAAATATGGTTTTTTTTGTTGTTGGTGGTGAAGAAGGAGACATTTGTACACATATCAATGTGAGCATGGGAGGAGTTTTTGGGGGGACAAATTTGTTCACATTACACACAGATACAGGTCACTTACATCTGTGAATGTGAACCGTCAAAAAAAGCCAAATCTGATGTGAGTAAAAAAAAGTCACATTTAAGCAATGTGGATTGTAATGTGAATCCAAAAGTGAACTACCAGACTTTTTTTTTTTAGAAATCGTTCGTTGTTTTTGTTGAGGTGGTTGTTGTTGTTCAGGGCTTAAGTAAACATGTCCACCCACTATGAGGCAGAGCTGAGTATCATTGCAATTACATGCGATGACCTCATGATCACAGGAAGGTAAGAGGCGTTGCAATAATAATAGCTCAAGTGCCCTGAGCAGACAAAAGACCAAATTTCACAACCACATATTTATAATCTCTGGCTGTGTGGCCACACCGCTGCTGCAGGTCCACAACAACCTGCAACACTTTTGGTCTGGACAGGTTGAAACCATGTGAGAATTTGTCATAGTTTTGCATTAATCCAGGAGGCCCCAGCAGCTTTCTTCATGAGGAATTAGATCTGCTGAGTCAGACCCAACTAGCATCAAGACCTGGAAAGAGGTGCGTCCATCACATGATCGTTCACCACTGAAATGCGCGCATTCGGTTGTAGTAGAAAGTGAGTTTCGAGAAAGGTCCTAACCTTGACCACACAATCTCATTTTCCTATCGAGGCAATTAAAAGGTCAGACGCTTAACGAGTAAGCAGTTAACAAGCGGTTGGGTGAGCAGTGGCACTCTGATCACTATGATCATGAGTCTCTGGGGACAGAGGCAGATATAATTACAGTGCCTTTCTCTCATTTTCTGCCTCTGTAACACCCATTCATTATCCAGCTGAAACAAGAACATGTATGCTCGTGTACCCATTCAGGCTATTTATACATGAAAGTATGTGTGCGAATTAAAGTGAGTGTGGAATTGCTTTGCTGAGGTGGCGAAAAAAGCGTAACTCCAGGCACAGTCCTTTTTCTGACCTCAAGACAAGGCATTAACTATTTACTAAGGAGTCAGTGCTTCCAAAACCTATATATCTAAAATAGGTATCTTTATTGTTATGCAGAAAAAAGTAATATAAATTTTTTTTATTTATTTAAAAAGGCTAAAATGAGTCTGCTGTGCTGTTTCAATTAAATAAAGCAAGGTGTCGAATTTACATATGTGTTTCATCAGTACAATGGACAGTGGACAGAAGCTTATTTCCAGCTTTACTAACTATTTGCTTACTGTTTTACTGATTTTCTTTCTATTTTTATATAAAAATAACAGAAGTACAATTTAAAAATATTTTTTTAAAACTAAACATAATTAACTGAATTAATTGATTGTGTCATCAAAAATGCCATTGCTCAGTATATACTTTTTAGCCTTTTTTTACTTATCCATCCAAATTGTCAACTTTTTCAAGGGTAACTCAAAGTGCAGTTAAACTTTCTGACTGTAGGGAAATCCAGGAGTAACTAATTGGGATCACAAATATTAATTTCTCAAGATTACAATTGTTTGTAAGTTGTAATCTCAAGAAAGTAACAATGGTTTTATAAAAAAAAACATGTCAAGATATATTGTTTTTTTGTTCTAAGAATATGGTAATGAGAACACAACTTTATATTGTTATAATGAGATCCCAAGACAAATGTGAACATAAAAAATCGACTGCGGGAAATTTAATCAACAAATGGACTTGATGGGCTGATTTGCGAGTAAAACATTAAAACAATATTTCCAGCTGAGCAGAATTTACTCAGATCACTGTTGCATTCACATACTGTATTTCTTAATCACGTACCTTAGATGCCTAAGGGAACAATCTCTGCTAAATTGATGTTGAAATCACAAACATGAGCGTCATTTGAACACTGATTTAACAGCCCCATATTTGGTGAAATGGAACCACTTGAATTATATTATAATACAATTCAGCATTCTGTTTTTGTACATATTTTTTGTGTATGTAAAACAATAAAGGTTCTCAAAGAAAAATGTGCATACTGTTTTCTAAATCAGCTTTTCAGGAGTCCTTTATAAAACCATCTCTGCTTATAAATGCTTAAAAAAACACATTGTAGATTTTCAAGACACAGTTTTCAGAGTCACTATTTATCAAATAATCCCAACATTTGTTAAAAAAGAAAATCCAAAGTTTGTGAACTATAACCCTTAGAAAGATTATGGCTACCAAAATAGGCTTAAATGCCATGGAAAACACCCATCTCCACTGTTAGGTTGATAGCTATTTATCCCATTAATTACCAGCAGTGTGAAATTGTTAGATTTGTGAATTATTATGAATTCTCAGTGGACTTTAACTGTGTTATGTGAATAAGCTTTACATACTATAAATTTTCTCTAAATTGATTTATAATTAAATGTTGTTGTTTTTTTTTCAATTATATGCCCCCCCCCCCCCCCCCCCCCCCCATTTACAAACTGCTACATACATCAGCTCACTGACGCCTTGCGCTGCGAACATCACCCTTTGAAGTAATGTGGGGATAGAGAGCATCATCTACCCACCCAGAGAACAAGGCCAATTGTGCTCTCTCAGGGCTCCGGTAGCTGATGGCAAGCTACGTGAACAGGACGATTCAAGCCGGCGATCATAGCGGCAGCACTTAGACCACTCGGAGCTACTTCTATGATACGTTTAAAAAAGGAGAATTAATAAATGCTAAAATTATTCAGTTTTGCTTCTGACATTTTTGTTACATAGGCCTGTTCAAAAGAGAAAAGAACATTTAAGATACAAATTCTGGGTTTGTTTTAAGTAACTAAAGATGTAATTAATCTAAATGGAAAAGAATACACCTTTATAATTCGATGAACCATACCCACCTACACCAAACAGACTGTATAGAGGAGATTAAGGGGTCCACCAATCTCACATAGATAGATAGATAGATAGATAGATAGATAGATAGATAGATAGATAGATAGATAGATAGATAGATAGATAGATAGATAGATAGATAGATAGATAGATAGATAGATAGATAGACAGACATAAAGATCCTCAAAGAATCCAAGCAGTGACCCTGTTGCCAACCAGTACAAGCACAATCTACCTTACTAATTTGTAGAGCCAAATCAGAGTAAAACTGTTTCAAGAGGTAGAACTTTTTACTAGAACCAGAGTTAAGAGCACAGTTGAACTACAGGATCTAGTGGCATTCTGCAGTCACCAAGTCTCTAAAACTTCAAAGACACACCATTCCCATATTCCCATGCCAGTAAACCATCTGAAAGGCTTTCCAGAAGAAAATGTCTGCCTTGTCAAACCACAAATAAAAGTATGTGAATTCCGCTAAATGAACTTACTCGCTTTGTGGTTTTGTGGAACGGGATTCCGTGGTCAAAACGGACCCAAAATAGAGATATTTGGCAGAAAACACCAGAGGTGGATATGGTGTAAAAAGAGTCAAGTTCTAGGACAAAAAAAAAAAACGCTCACTGTGAAGTACCGTGACAGATGTCGGTTAATGTCCTTTGTTAGGTTGCACGACACTGACCAAGACTGACCACACAATCCCTTGTTTCCAGTGACCATCCGAGTCCCCTGGCCGGAATAAACCTTATTATACAACAATTAATTCTGACACAGTCAATGCTGAGTTTCCAAAAGTATTTAGCAGAAAGCTTGTAGGGCAAACACATTAGAATTATTGAACTCTGTACCAGATAAAGATAAGATGATCTGAACTCTGCTATAGATTTTGGGAAACTATGTTCTGTTTTTAGTTGAAGGAAAAACATGTATACTCATTTGTTATGAAGTAAGAGCACTTTTTCTTTTACCTTTTACTATGCCTGTTTTAATCTGCTGACCTCTGGGTGCTAAATAGCAATAAAAAGAACATGTCACCAGACACAGAATTGTATTATTATGAGCATTTGCTATATTTTTTGTTACAAAAAAGCAATAGAACTCTATTTGGAGAGATTTTGTATTGAGAAATAGTATCATTACAGATTTGCTGTTTTCTCTGCAAAGTCAGGTTTCAGCCTATTTATACACTCCCAGGTATCCCAAGTCTCCCGGAACAGGCGGGAGTCTACCGCATATCAGTAACTGCTCCCTGGTGCCCGTAAGTCTAGAACGAGCCACAAATGCACGCAGCCACTAATTTACGATTTAGACACTCTGGATCAAGTGGCTGAAATACAAAAAAATGCCCTAAAACACAAATAGGGATTTTTTATTGGGTACAGACACTTTCTGACAAATAAGACACTCTGAATGTGTCTCTGTATCAGTATACCTTGCTTTCCTGAACCCTAGATACGGCTAGTATGCTACTATTAAGTGAATGTAACATACCACAGTACAATAAAGGATAAGAAGTGTGTAAAAGGCACTTATAATATCTTATGATTAACTAATATTGTGTCCTAACAATAAGTGAAATAACTAATATACAGCACTGGAAAAAAAAAATAAAAGACCACTTGAATTTCTGAATCAGTTTCTCTGATTTTGCTATTTATAGGTATATGTTTGAGTAAAATGAACATTGTTGTTTTATTCTATAAACTACGGACACCATTACTTCTAAATTCCAATAAAAAATATTGTCATTTAGAGCATTTATTTGCAGAAATTCAGAAATGGCTGAAATAAAAAAGGTGCAGAGCTTTTAGACCTTAAATAATGTGAAGAAAACAAGTTCATATTAATATACATAAATCAATATTTGGTGGAATAACCCTGCTTTTTAATCACATTTTTCATGCATACTGGCATGTTCTCCTCCACCAGTCTTACACACTGCTTTTGGATAACTTTAAACCACTCTTGCTGCAAAAAAAAAAACAAGGAGCTTAGCGTTTTGGAGAAACTCATCATTTTTAAGTGGTCACTTGTTTTCTAGAGCTGTATATCCCATTAAAAATGACAAAAGTTAACAAATAATGCAAACTTTTTGTACTTTTTGCACGCAGGATGGAAAGCTGCAAGAACCTCATCAGATGCTTAATGTGAAAGTAATCCAATACCATTCTGGCCTATTTTATTAGTGGAATAATACATTCTTGCTAAGTCATTTTGTGTCTTTAAAATCTATTAAATATGTGTATTATCACAATTCTGCTGTATTCATGATAATACACTAAAGCAGTCATGCTATTACATCAATAGGTTTGCTGATCTGCTCTGCCTTCTGACTCATGCATGCGAGACAGTGTAACATAATCTCACAGCATAATGCGACTTTTCATGTATTATTGCATCAGTACTGTAGCAACAATTGTGACACATTTTACTGCGCAAAGTGTTTGTGACTGGTGAGACCTTTACCATTCAAGGTTTATGATTGAAACAATTAATCTAAAAAAAGATACACAGCATCTAAAGATTTGTTTGTGATAGATGCTGAGGGCACAACAGCATTCCTGTATACTGCATAGTAACGATGCATTCTTTTATTTCATATTTCTGACCCAAAGGTGGAATTCAGAAGAAGCATCAGCACACTCAAATCCCATCCCATCTGCAAATTAAAGATAGTCCATCATATGAAATTGATCTGCCTTAACATTTTGCATGTGTCAGTCAAATTAACTTGTAGCCAGGCATCATGGGAAGTGTAGTCCTTGATCCAATATACAATATACAAGTAAAAAAAAAATATATATATATATCACAGTATCTAGTCTATTATCAGGCTTATTAAAATGCAATTTTTTTTTGTTTTTATACCAGATGAGCAGTGTTCTTTTTTATATTTATATATACCCCACATAAATTAATGTGAGTGTAGTAGATATTGTATACTACCAAATCAGTAGAATACACAAGTCAAACCACTCCATTATCTAATATTTGAACTATGTGTATTTTCTTAAGGTTTTAAAGTCATCTAGACATTTAAATGTATTTCCTTTTTGCCCATCTTGGGAATAATCACTTTAAGACTGCAACCTTTGACATCAGTGACATCACAACCTTCATAGTGTTTTATTTATCAAGGGACTGAAGACACTTGCTGCATGTTCAGCAATTAATACAATTTATTTCACTGTACATTTATCATATTGTCTGCATATTTGGCAGAAATAAAGCTTAAGCTGTGTCATGGTAAAACATTTAAAATAATTGTAAAATATTAAAATGTATGTTTTAATCATGAACAATTTAAAATGTGTGTCACTCCAAGACAGTCATGTTTTCACTACATTTTCACCATGTCATTGCCCACCCTGTTATGCAGCTTGCCACAACAAGGTGGATTCATGCAGGACAGGAAATAAAAGTGAAATTAAAAAGCTAGTAAATGTCTTTATAATATAAAGTCTTATATATAGTAAATATTTTTGACATATTATAAATATACAAAATTGTTACAAATTATTATCTAACATATTTTCTTTTAAAGTTTTGAAGGTTAAAAGGCACAATATTTTGATATCAACAATCTCAATAAAAAATGGTACTGGGACAGAGGTGGTGCTCTTAAGGGTATGTCTGCAGTACCATTAGTTAAAAGGCGTAATAATTGTACTATATTTGTAGTAGTTTTTAGTCCTCTACTTTTAAGGAACTAAAGGATCATGTTGTACTTTGGAGGGAACGTCTGGACTGTTTGTACAAACTGTTTGAACAAACATGTACCTGTACAGAACCTGTTTTCTGATAGTGGGAGGTAACACATTCATATAAGTCACTCAGTTATAACAAAATATTAAATTAGTCATTTATATAAATGTTATATATACTTAAATTCAGTTATTAGTTTACATTTAGATTGACTTAATCACTTTCAGTACTGCTTAAATCTTATTGGGTTGCTTTCCTGGAAGTTGGATGAACATTCTCCAGTAAAAGGCATGTGGAGTCTATAAGGACAAGTCTAGTTCTTGACTCCACATGTCTATTATTGGAGAATGTTCATTCACAGAGAGATATAGTCCAGGCCAGGACCAGGCTAAATCACTGTCTGGGAAAGCAACGTATTTTCATTTAGTAGAATCGGATTCAATTCTTGGGGAAATAGCTCCATCGCCTGGTCATCTAATGTAAAGACTGACTGTTTTGACTGATATTATTTAGAAACACTCCATTATATATTTACAGTGATCATAAATAATATTAATACGGGACGAATACTGGCCTAAATCCGGGATATTCAAACGTGTACCTCACATAAGGCATAAAACCCTTAGTAACCATTTAGTATTTTAGTATTTTAGTGTTTCAGGGCTAGGAAAATTACACTTCCCAAAACTTCTCTTGGTAAGAGATCAGCTGCATTGTGCCTATAAATAATTAAATTCGCCACTGATGTGTTTCAGCAGTGTTGATTGTTGCTGGGCAGCATGTAGGCTATTAAAGGCGTTAATTAACACACTACAACACCAAGAGAGACTTAATGTTAAAATGATCGCCGTGTGTAAAAGTGCGCAACGTGCGTAAAGCGCGAACCCTGCGTTGAAGTGCATTCCGTGCGTAAAACGCGCACCGTGCGTAAAAGCGCGCACCGTGCGTAAAAGCGCGCACCGTGCGTAAAAGCGCATTCAGCGCGTAAAAGCGCGAACCCTGCGTAAAAGCGCATTCAGCGCGTAAAAGCGCGCACCGTGCGTAAAAGCGCATTCAGCGCGTAAAAGCGCGCACCGTGCGTAAAAGCGCGCACCGTGCGTAAAAGCGCATCCCGCGCGTAAAAGCACGCGCTATGCGTAAAAACATCACTTGTCAAAAGAATCACTCATTAAAGGTTATGTAGAGCATTATGAACTTTGCCAGCAGAGAAGAATCATCTAACCAGGCAACGAAAGTGTTAAGAAAGCAATGGAGCATTCACATGGTTCTTTTTGAGATGTTCTGCTCTGAATTACTGTTCTTACAAAAAAAAAAAAACCCTGATGAACACACTATTTAATTACTCATTACTTCTTTATTGTCATTGCCCAACATCTCAGCTATAGTAGCAACACTGGCAGCACTTCTGATTGGTGGAGAGAATTGTTTCCAGACCAAAAAGAGAAGCACAGCTGTGTTTGGTTGTTGGAGTATAAGATGGCATGAGTATGCATCTTCCACACGACGAACATAATTCACCACTTGAGAAACAAAAAGCAATATTTTATTTTAATTTGTTTAAATGTACATTGACTTTATCACATTCACTGCTGCTCGAGCCTTATTTGATTGATTTCCTGACAAAGATTAAACTTGTCTCCTTCAATGGAGAATCTCTACTCACACTGAGTGCAGTACAGTCCAGGCTAAATCCCTGTCTGGCAAATCTACTTATTTTCACATTGTACATTATTGGGGAAATAGCTCCATCGTCTGGTAGCCTAGTGTAAAGACCGGCATATCATTTAGAAACATTCTTTATTTACACTGATAATAAAAAATATATATTATTACAGGAGGGATATTGGAAGGATAAATAACCGGACTGAAGGAAGCTACTGACTTCAGCTGATTAGAATTAGAATCTCTCACTATTTTTCTAATGTACTCTGCTTTTCTTCACACTCACTTCTACACAGTAAAGTAATTTTTATTTAACTTATTTATTTATTTAATAATTAATTCTTAATTTGATTACTGTATATTAGTTATGCTTAATTTATTTCCATTTTTACTGTTCTTAGCTTGCTTATTTCCTCTGTTTTAATATATGCTAATTAAATATAGCTTTTGCTTTTCAGTCCCTGTTCACTGTAAATGCTTAATTAAATTTTCTTGTAAGAGATCAGCTGGGCATCTCAGAGTGTCATTTGGGCATCTCCAAATATTACTCTGGGAATCTCCAAGTGTCCTTTTGGGTATCTCCAAGCATTGTCCATTTTGACATCTCCAAATTTCACTCTGGACAACTCCAAATTTTATCTTTTGGGCATGTCCAAGCATCGTCCATTTGGGTATCTCCAAGTTTCCATTTGGACATCTCCAAGCGTCGCCCATTTGGACATCTCCAAATATCACTCTGGGCATCTCCGAGTGTCCATTTGGGCATCTCCGAGTGGCCTTCGGAAATCTCCGCGTGTTCTTTGGGCATCTCCAAGTGTCCATTGGGGCATCTCCGAGTGTCCTTTTGGGCATCTCCAAGTGTCCTTTTGGGCATCTCTGAGTATTTGGGCATCTCCAAGTGTCCTTTTGGGCATCTCCGAGTCTCCTTTGGGCATCTCCAAGTGTCCTTTTGGCATCTCCGAGTGTCCTTTTGGGTATCTCTGAGTATTTGGGCATCTCCAAGTGTCCTTTTGGGCATCTCTGAGTCTCCTTTGGGCATCTCCAAGTGTCCTTTTGGCATCTCCGAGTGTCCTTTTGGGCATCTCCAAGTGTCCTTTTGGCCATCTCCAAGTGTCCTTTTGGGCATCTCCGAGTATCCTTTGTGCATCTCCAAGTGTCCTTTTGGGCATCTCCAAGTGTCCTTTTGGCATCTCCAAGTGTTCATTTGCACATCTCCAAGAGTCCTTTTGGGCATCTCCGAGTGTCCTTTTGAGCATCTCCGAGTGCCCTTTTGGGCATCTTCAAGTGTCCATTTTGGCATCTCTAAGCGTCCTTTTGGATATCTCCATATGTCCATTTGGGCATCGCCAAGTGTCCTTTTGGGCATCTCCGAGTATTTGGGCATCTCTAAGTGTCCCTTTGGCATCTCCAAGGGTCCATTTGCACATCTCCAAGTGTCCTTTTGGGCATCTCCGAGTTTCCTTTGGGCATCTCCAAGTGTAATTTTGGGCATCTCCAAGTGTCCTTTTGGGCATCTCCAAGTGTCCTTTTGGCATCTCCAAGTGTCCATTTGGGCATCTCCGAGTATTTGGGCATCTCCAAGTGTCCTTTTGGGCATCTCCAAGTGTCCTTTTGGCATCTCCAAGTGTCCTTTTGGGCATCTCCGAGTGTCCTTTTGGCATTTCCAAGTGTCCATTTGGGCATCTCCGAGTATTTGGGCATCTCCAAGTGTCCTTTTGGGCATCTCCAAGTGTCCTTTTGGGCATCTCCAAGTGTCCTTTTGGACATCTCCAAATGTCACTCTGGGCATCTCCAAGTGTCCTTTTTTGTCATTTCCAAGTGTCCATTTTGTCATTTGGACACCTCCAAATGTTCATTTTGTCATTTGGGCATCCGCGAGTGTTCATTTGGACATCTCCAAGCATCCATTTGGTCACCTCCAAGTGTCCATTTGAACATCTCCAAGTGTCCATTTGGACATCTCCAAGTGTCTTTTTGGGCATCTCCAGATGTCCATTTGGGCATCTCCAGATGTCCATTTGGGCATCTCCGAGTGTATTTTTGGGCATCTCTGTGTGTCCTTTTGTGCATCTCCATGTGTTCATTTGGGCATCTCCAACTCTGAGATGCCCGAACAACATAAACTCTTCCAGTGTTTGGTTTCAGAGAATGACACAGTACCATCTCTGCATCTACACTGGAAAAGTTTATGCTATTCCCCAGATCTTCAAATATTTATTTTAATACTTTTGACTACAAGTACCCTGACAGGATCCAGCATTGAACGAGTGAGTCACAGTGTATAAGTGTCTTGGCATCTGGCTGGATGAAAAACTTTTATTTAAAACTCATATTTATAGACCCCCCCTCCCCAAACCACCCAAAAAGTCCACTGCATAATTAATTTAAATTTACAAAAACAGAAAGTTTAATGACACTAAAAATACCAATATGTTAACTTTTCAGGACAGTTGTCTTTTTTTTTTGAAAAAATGTTTTAAACCTCCAACTATTGCACTCTGTACTGGGCTTGGGCTGGAAAATATTTTTGCAAAAGAGCTGAAGCCCATGAGCAACACAGGAGCTAAAACACAACCAAGCATAGCACAGCTTACCAGAACAGCACGCTGTGTCAGAAAAGGTTCAGCAGCCCTCTGTTCTTTCACCTGCATCTCAGCCATATGCTCTTGTATGTCCATCCTGAACTTCAGCTCTTTTATCTTCATCTCTGATATCACCATCCTATCATGAATGTGTTTCTCAGCG
Source organism: Astyanax mexicanus (assembly GCF_023375975.1). Taxonomy (NCBI): domain Eukaryota; kingdom Metazoa; phylum Chordata; class Actinopteri; order Characiformes; family Acestrorhamphidae; genus Astyanax; species Astyanax mexicanus. The sequence continues at coordinate 14,299,424 of NC_064425.1, read as the reverse complement.
CTCTCTAGCCTGGTCATTATTTCTTCAATCTGTTTCTCAGCCCTCCTCTCTACTCTCTCCATCTTGGCCTTTATTTCATCAATCTCTTTCTCAGCCATCTTCTCTACTCTCTCCATCTTGGCCTTTATTTCATCAATCTCTTTCTCAGCCATCTTCTCTACTCTCTCCATCCTGGTCATCATTTCTTTAATCTGTTTCTCAGCCCTTTTCTCTACTCTCTCTATCTCCCTCTCCTTTATCACTTTTTCTCTATCCTGCTCTCCCCTCTTCCTCTCCTCCTGTGCAAGCATCGTGAGGTCCTCAACAGGACGGAGCTCGTCCTCTGACTTCAGCAGTATCCTCTGCAACCTGTCCATAACAACTGATGATGATCGTGCGTGTGTACCGATGCTGCTCTGTCGGACATATATATATATATATATATATATATATATATATATATAGCCTGCGCGGCGATGACGTCACACATCGAACGTCACACATCGAACGCGGCACTGTCAACAACGGTTACCATAGTAACCCCAGTGACCCCAGTGGTGGAATACTCGCAACTGCCCCATTTGAGGCTCAGCTGGAGAGAAGGGTATAGCTGCAGCCTGGAGCACCTCCAAAGGAGAGGAACATACCTCCAAACAGGTGGAGCCTACCTCCAAGTAGGATGGTGCTTGGTGTTAGGCGGTATGGTGTTTTTCACGACGTTTTGTGCTTGTAAATAACCCCAAAAGTTAATTAATTAATCTATTTCGTTTATTAAATGTTTATTTTCTTTTAAAATGCATTTTCTAAGAGTCTAAAAGCATGTTGTGCACATTGCAACCACATTTTATTTATTTAAAACGTTTAAACATTTGCCATGCTGTGAATTTGTCAAATTATAAAATAGTAAAGATCTAAATAATAAAGGCAGTTGTTTATTCATAGCCAATAATATTATAAATACATACACACTACACGTATATTATTTGACATTTAAGAAATATAAATAATCATTAATTGTTGACTAAAATATTTATTGACATCCATGAGCCTTTTAATCACGGAGGACTTTTTTTGTGGCATTCGGCAGAAAATGAAGCTGTGTTGGGTGAGGTCTCCCTGCCTTGCGATGTAGACTTTAATATAATAATATGATATAATATAATATAATGTGATAGTACAATTTATATAACATTAAATTCTTTGTAATAGAATAATAGTAATAATAATAATCACGGAAGGTGAGAGAGGTCTCGCGCACAAACGCGCTCACAGTCTCGAGCCGGTGGACTTCCCACTTGGAGGTAAGCCCCTCCCCTTTGGAGCTGTGGACCTCCCATTTGGAGGCAAGCCCCTCCTCTTTGGAGGTGCTCCAGTCTGCAGCAATACATATTTGCAGCTGGATAGTTCAGGCTATATGATGGTAGAAAAGAACACGGAATAAACAATAATGTTTGGTTGCATTACATCAAAAAGTTAATGACAGAAAAACATCCTTTAATAAACATTTGTACCATACTGAAGTTTTATTTTCACTTTACTACTGTACTTAAGTACTAAAATGCTGTATCTGTATACTATCGTATTCACTAAAATGCTGTATCTGTACTTTACTGAAGTGTTTACTTCCAATTTTGCTTCACTATATATTAGAGTCTAATACTTTTTCAGAAACAGCCAATGATAATCTACGCTCTCTCCGCTGAGCACGCACACACGCGCGCGCACATACACTATATTAAACAGCGCTCTTTATTCTCCTGTTGTGATGTCCCACTCCTGATACCTCTCGCGTGCTCGCGCGTGTGTGTGTGGCCAGTCATTCAGTCAGTCAGTTGTGGATATTGGGTTGGTTTTCAAAACAAAGTGCCATATTTAGAATTAGAAGTGAAAAAATAAGGTAAAAAAGATAAAGAACAAATGGTATTTTATTGCTCAGTGTCAGCAGATGCCATGAATAATCTTTCCTTTTTGAGAGTTTTCAGAAGCTTTTCACTTTTAGCTATTTAAACAGGCCAGATAACTAACTGGCCTGGTCTCTGCAAAAAGTCTGCGAGTCAGCCAATTAGTTTTAGTGTGGGCAGGCAGTGTTTTCTTCCCTTCCTGGAAATGATCATTCAGGAGCATCGTGGCTCCCATCAAAACTAATTTCACCTCTGACAACTCTAAAGTATATATATCCATGTAAAGGTAAAAAACAATGAGTAGGTTTTAGCATTGCTCACGGGGGGCCAAATGATTGCAAAGGCATGTTGAGGTGAGTTAATATGACTATATGACTCTATATAAATGCCAAAATTCCTTTTACAATCTGTACAGCAGGCAAGACTTTTTTTTTTTTTGCAACTTGGGATGTCTGTCAGTGTAATTACATTTTGCTGTCATAGCATGAAAAACACACCATCATATGCATAATATTAGAGAGTTACGTTTCATCCAATTAGAACAGAGGGATTTCAATTTAGAGTTTAAACACAACAAAAATAGAACCACCAGTCTTTACAGATCAACTTTTAATTAAAAACTAATAAAAGCTGTGTTTTGTGTTTGTTTGTTTAACAGTATCACAAAATAAATAACATCACAATACTCAGATATACTGATATTGTTTTTACACCCCTGTGTTTCAGTTATCTTTTTCCCTGTTGCTGTGATTTATACTGTGGGCGTGGTGTGTGTGTGGAGTGTGTGCCTCCTCCACACTGTGTGACAGTCCATTTCCTCCACTGCTCTGCTACAGTCGCTGGTGAAGTTGAAGGCGGCGCTAGTGAACAGTAAACAGTGCGGTTGAAACATGGCTGAGCAGTCTCTCTCTTCATACAGCTCCAACAACCACTACAAACGCTGCTTATTCCCGGAGGAGGTAAAAAAAGAAGTGAAGGAGTTATCAGCGTTAGCTTTACCTGTGGTAAGTACAGTTTGTTTGTGTATCTCTCTCTCTCTCTCTCACGTGTCGTGCTGTATTGCCAGCTGAAGTTCAAAAGTTTACTGAAACGTTTTTAGATTATTTTACTTCACAAAACAAGAGAAAATAAGAGCATCAGATAAAGGTAGTGAATGATAACTAAGTAGCTACACATGAATGATTGCATAAAGTGAAGAGATTAAATCTATATTTAATATCGTGTTTTACGTTTCTCTACCTGGATAACGTTAGCAGTCAAAAAGCCTTTTGTAATTCCATCCGGCTGTAAACTATCCTACCTGCCTCTTCTACATGTTTAACCATTTCAGTCCCTGCGCCTGTTACAGTGGACATCATGTAGTTTCTTTTGTTGCACATAACCTATATAATCCTACGATCAGAATAGCTCATAGCTAGTCAGTGAAACAGTCGCTTAGCCCCGCCCACTGCACTAGAAAAAAAAAAATCATTAGGGCATGTCCGCACTTCAGAACAAATATGGCAAAATAATACAAGCATATGTTTACTAATTCATTGTGATTTAGAACACTTTTTTAACATGTTTAGGAATAAAAAAAATGTTTTTTTTTCATATAGATGCTATATGAAAGTAATAATAATATTATGAATGTTGTGGGCATTACAGACATAAAACAACCTTCATATATTTCTCCATAACTGGAACATAATTTAGGTCTAAATAAGATTAATGTTTAATTTAGGAATGTCCCGAATCCCCCCCCCCCCCTTCTTTTTAGTGTACTAAAAATTATATATAACATGCCAGCCATGTGTTGAGACAGTGTAATATGTGTGTTTTAACTAAAAATATTCAAATTTCAGGAATTATAATATATTATGGATCATACATTATTTAAGCAATATAAATTAAGTAAGTAATTGTTATTAGGTAATATTGTATGCAAAAGTTAAGTAAATGTTACTAAAAGAAAGAACTGGTTCAGCAAAAGTAAATTAAGTAAAGTTTAATAAAAGAAAGGATTGACTGAAGTTCAGTTCACTCATTTACTCTGTGACATTTAAATCTTGAAACCGAGTTGAAGTTAAATAAATTTATCTGAAATTAAATTATCTTTAAAAAAGCGAATGCAGAAAGTTGCGAAACCTTTTTTTAAGCAAATTTTCCGCATCATTTTTTTCAGTGTGGATGAAAGTAGTAGATGGCTTGATAGATTGCTAGCTTGCTGGATTAGCATCTGTGCTAGTATACTTGATAACAGATGATATATATATCGCACTCCCCCGTGCCACTCACATTCCGTGAACAATTCACCCACTCATAGAAATTTGAGACATCAGTGATCTGGATCGTTTCAACCTGATTCCAATCCTTTTAATATTTGATCAGCCCTGATTTCCATTCATGTGATCGGATCGGAAACATCCCTATTATAATAGGAACAACTCATATGAGACTTATTTTTTAAAGTAGCAAGCTGCTAAAATAACATCGCTTTAAGTCACTGTAACTTACCTATGTTTACACAAAAGTAATATTGCAGGCTTATCTCAAACTCTCACAGCCATGCCCTATATACTGTGGTCATATAAGTGATATGATAAATGAAAGCAGAGATTACGATTTGTAACCCAGTGCTTATGTAATTTACTTTTTTTCTGTACATCAATTCTGCATGATTTTCTGCATTTTATATTATTATTTATTCCATGTGAATGTAAATGTGCCTGAGTGTGTAGTATTTTCAGTGGTATGCAGTAAGTGGGGTTTGTGCACCCCAAATTAATTAATTTGTGAATAGCTAAATTAATTAATTTTGTTAGTAATTTAAGCAGTATCGCAAGCTCTTTTACAGTTTCAGACTGAATGTTGGGCTCCCAGCATGGTCAGTGCTTAGTAACACCACCTCTGGCACTATCACAGCTTGTAAATGCTTTTGGTTGCCAGCTAAAAGAGTCTTATAATTCTTGTTTGAGGGATTTTCACTGTTCTTCCTTGCAGATGGCTTTTAGTGCTGGAAATGTCTTGAGCAGTCTTGTATGCTTTGCTTGTTTAAGATCACAACATTCAAATATTTCTGATAGCTAAACTCTCAATTTAGTCTGCTGTGGATTTTGAGGTGTGTTTAAGATTACTATCCTGCTGTTGTGGCCATTCTTTTGTCGTCTTAATTTTTGAACTGACAGCGTGATGTTTTAGCACAAGCCTAAAGCATGATCAGTCACTCTTTTCTCACTCTTTTTTTTCCAAACATACTTTTGCTTATTGCAGCTACAAATGTTAGGTTCACAGATTTCTGATAGCAAAGCCTTCATTTTTGAGGTGTGTTTAAGATGACTATGTTTCATTTCAATGAAAATCTCTATTTAAAATGTGTAGTCCAAGAGTAGGCTTAAATCCTGTCTGGAAAACTGCAAAAAATGTTTGTGTGAAACTCAAGCTGGAAAAAAAACTATGCTTCAAATCAGTATTTTTGTGGTGTCAAAAAAAACTATGACAGACAGACAGAGAAATACATTATTGATTCCGAAAGAAATTTTAGCAATATCTGAGTCTGTAACACTTAAGCCCCTCCCATTCATGTTTCAAGCCTGACTGCTGTTTTGGATGACATACAATACTGTGTCTCTTTTTGTACTAAACTAATTATTGATTATTCTTTTTTTCGTGTCATTTTATTGCACTAATGATATTTCTGCTTTTGTTTTTCTAGCTCTTGTCATATATTATGGTCTATTTGATAAGTTTTGTTAGTACTGTGTTTTGTGGACATCTGGGGAGTACAGAGCTTGATGGAGTAGCTCTAGCCATAGCTGTGAGTAGCCTACGTATCTGTTTAATTGTAAAAAATGTTGTATTACTGTGTAATAAAAACAATTATAAAAAAAAATAATAATCAAAGGATATCCCAACCTTGTTGATTGTGTGTATAATCTGTGTGTCTTTTCTCATATTGTCAGATTCTCAATGTTTCCAGTGTTGCAGTCGGCTATGGCTTAGCATCAGCCTGTGACACATTAATATCTCAAGTATGGGTTACATTTTTTCCTCATTTAAACATTTACAGACACTGAGCATTATTGAAAATACTATCCATAATGTGCTTTGAAGTTCACTAACCTGTCTATTCACCTTAACAGACCTTTGGGAGTGGGAACCTCCAGCGAGTTGGAGTTATAGTGCAGAGAGGACTAATCATCTTACTGTTAGCATGTTTCCCATGCTGGGCAATTTTAATCAACACAGAATCAATATTACTGCTGGTGAAACAAAACCCAGATGTGGCCAAGTAAGTAAAACACATAATACACATTTGAAATGCAGTATATTTCAGTATGCTTTTATTGCACACCTTGCACTTTTTAAAGAACTATTTGTGTAGTTAGCTCTTGATTCTTCTGAATGTCATCTCATACAGTCTAGAACATTAATATAAATATTAGGGTGACCAGGAGGCTTGCATTTTTTTTACTTTATAATTGTTACAAACATTTTAAGAACAAAATAGCTGAAAAAAAAAAAACACCCGAATAGTGACAGTTTCATACTAAAACTAATGACAGCAGGGTTCTCAGTCCTAGCAATGGGAATTCTCTGCTGTGCACATTTAATGCATTGTTCTCGTTTATCTTGTGCCCCTGATTCAACTCATCAACTCACAAACAAACTGCTTCAGGTGTTTGAGTAGGAAGGAATCACAAATATCTTACTGTAATACTATAGTGGATAACACCATTGCTCTTGCTAAGACAGAAAGTGATGTCACATCAACTGCTCCTTTGCAAGTAGCCTGCTCTTGTATGGTTGTGGCAAAGAGGGGTCAAGACCTATTCAGTCTTACGCAGCTTTGTCTTAATTCAAATGGATGTGATCCCACAATTCCACAGCTGTCTGTGTCTGTTTCAGGCTATCTCAGATGTATGTGAAGATTTTTATGCCAGCTCTCCCAGTATGTATATGTTTCTGGATTGTTGTAGTTTCTGTGTACACTGTGTATATTCCCTTAATATAAAAATATTATAATGCATGTAATAGAGAATGTATTAGTGAATTACTATTATTTGTGTAAACTTCTACATAAGGACCCACAGCAAGCAGAAAGGGTTCAGGTTATTAAGGAAAAATGCAAACCCCCTTTGTCTGTTCTGTTTTTTTAAAGGCATTATTTGTATTCATCATCGAGTCCACATATCTACAAAACCAAGTAAGAGATAAAGATGTTAAACTTTTGTGTTTTATAGATAATTTATGGGTCAGTTTCCCAGACATTAAGGATTTAGCCTAGTCTTGAACTATACTACACTGTGAATATAGATTTTTCATTAGCGTTTACTTACCTATCTATAAATAATTGAATTCAGGTGTCCACTAGTGTATAAAACCAAGCACCAAGGAATGCAGACTGCAAATCTAAATATCCAAACAATTGTAAAAGAATGGGTCGTTGAATTCCAGTGTGGTACTATGATAGGATACACAGCAGGTCCAATCCTGAAAGTTCTCCTCTACTAAATATTCCACAATTATCTCTCAGTGCTATTACAAAATAGTGGAAGTGCTTGGGAATGAAAGCAACTAAGCCACATGAAAATGACAGAGCGGGTTCAGTGGATGCCGAGGCACATAGTGTGCAGACGTCACCAACCAACAGCTAGAGACCTCCAAACCTCGCAGCCTTCAGATTATCTCAAGAACAGTGTGTAGAGAGCTTCAAGGAATGGGTTTCCATGTCCAATCACCAAGTACAATGCAAAGTATTGGATGCAGATAAGTAAAGCACTCCACTGTTGGATGCTAGAGCAGTGGAATCACACTTTTCTGTCTGGAAATTCGGTAGACAAGTCTAGATTTGGCGGTTGCCAGGAAAACAGCACTTGTCTGACTGCATTGTGCCTAG